>NW_013668210.1:27805-37516 GCF_000517525.1 Limulus polyphemus
CGTCGGAACGAAGTTACGGAAAATCAATTAACAAACGGAGACGTAACAATATGTACCACGGTTTTCATAGAAAATCCGTCAAACTTGTGGTAAACAATAATCCCTTTTAAAAAAGGAAGGGGGAGGCAGAACACTTAATTAAACAGATTTTAACAAAAGTAAAAAGTCCCATACCTATCTGTGTTCAGAAATATGTATATGGATTTAAAGGTAAAGACGATAAAAAATACTTCGGGGAGAAGTGATTAGCTATTAGTGATATTTCAGGAATATCAGCACCATTGGACACACAGAATATTGTTACGTCTCTGGTCGTTTGTTAATTTCCCGTATAATTTCTTTCGGATGAAACTTTAGCGATACAAGTCATTTCTTAAATAAAACTAGTTTATTCTTTCTCAATACAACTTTGCAATACACTTAATTTCCACAGTCACTTTAACTTAAACATATGCTATAATTCACAACGATTCACGCACTTCACTTACCGTCACTACCGCGCTTGACTCAACTGTGCGTCTCTATCTCTGCCTGTCTGCAATTCAATTAATTATCTCGCTTTATTTGCCTGCTTATATACTAAAATAGAGGGTGCGTAGAAAAGACTAGAGTTGCCAAGAAGAGACATGATTCTTCTAGAAACTCCAGCGCGCATGCTTCCAGCGTCGAGTGACTTCCGCTGTCATAACAATATTATGCACCAAGGGCATAGATTATGAAAGTCGATTGAGTGGACATACTTGCAGTAAAAAAACAATAACTGCACTTTATCATGTGTAGCAGAACATGGTATTAACTATTAGCACCGTATCCTATAAAATACCCAGTTATTGTGTTCCCTGAGAAATTACACTCAGCTGAATGTAAAGGAATCGCTGGAAATAAACACGGAGATTTTTTCTTTAGATAAAGACGAAGGTCCAGGAATTTCATTCCTCCAGTGTACTTGGAATAACGTTCTATACAAACTTATATGTATTTCATATATTCTCTTATATTTATGTTGAATATTTTATTTGTGTATATTGTATAATTATATGTATATATATATATACACACTGCGTATTTATATTTTTGTATTGTTTCATTTAAATAAAATGTTAGTTTTTTAAATATAGTATATAAACTGTTGTCTCGTCTATTTTCGTTTTGTCTGATGATGGCCCGAAGAAATGTGTCTGAAACATGTGGAAAAATATATTTGTTTTTGAAATAATAAATAATTGCGACTTAAATGAGTTATTACTTCTATTAATTATATACCATAATACATATGAGTAAACCAATTAATATTTATGTTCTTTTATGTATGAGGCCTGTGGTGGCCTGGAAGATAGAAGCTTTGCGCGAAATTCAACAAAATCAAGTATCATTTGTGAACTTCAATTCTTGCAATTCTCACTAAGTGCGTTATAACAATGACACTAAGTTACATTGTTGAAATTGTCCACAACTGAGATTGCTTTTACGTGATTTATGGTCTTTGTTATATTATCATATATTATGTTATATTATCTGAGCTCTCAACCTCTTGCCTCAGAACTACATAGAAAAAACCTGCATATAGGAACGTACCTTTATTTTATCAGTTATTAAAATATTCAACGTCCTTTGTCACATAATTTCGTCCTTTTCAGGCTCATTTAACGAAATTATCTTATCCTATATTTGACCTTCATAAAACGTCGAATCAGTGGCAATAACTCATTTCTCGTCAGCCTGTATAAGTCGAAGATGCATCTTCCTTTTATTTCACAACTAGATAATTAACTGAATAATGTTGAAAGGATAGTTATGAAAAGCAGTATTAAATTTTATCCCCATTGTATTGTCAGATCACTAAAAAGTAAGTGTAATTCAACGTGACTGCACCCATTTTTTTTAGTTCAACAGACAACAGTACTTTTTGTATTATTCAATAGTCGCTGACTGTCGTAACAATCGGAAACAATATGGTTTCCTAGGTTATATTGTTTCTGTTAAAAGCGTGTGGTTGTACAGAAAACTTAACACGTTTGTTAACTTTCTATCGTCTTTATATATTAAAATAAAATAATATAACGATCAACAAAACAAACAGAAGTCTGAGAATCTTAAGCTGAGAACAACAACAACAAAAAACTTTGAATAATGGAAACTGACCGAGAAATAACTGAACCACTACAAATTCTGGACGAAATGCGATCTACCGGTCAGTTGTGTGATACTATTCTCCGGACCCATGATTGTGGGAAGTTTTTGATTCATTCCGCTGTGTTGTCAGCCAGTAGTCCATATTTTAAGGTTCTTTTCACAAACACCTTGGGTACTCCTCATAAGAAGGATATTCTCATACCTGGGATAACAGCGGATTTGTTACAACTTATTATTAAGTACGCCTATACACGAGTGACTTGGGTTACCGTGGGTAACGTCGACGTCCTTCTTCCCGCAGCTGATCAGTTCAATGTCATCGGAATGGTCAAAGATTGTAGCCAGTTTTTAATAGATAACATGGATCTTGAAAACTGTATTGGAATTCGGCAGTTCGCCCAAGTATACGGTGTTTTAGATTTGGAAAAAATAACAACCCAGTAAGGATATTTCCCCATTTAATCAAACAGTTTTGAAGTAGGCCAAGTTAAAGTGAACTCAATAGCAATTAAATTACTTTACAAACGATATATTCCTAGCTGTCCTCACAATTTCAGTGATTTGTCCCTCTTTCCTCTCTCGCCCCCCCCCCCCCCAATGGCACAGCGGCTTGTCTGCGGACTTACACCGTTAGAAACCGGGTTTCGATACCCGTGGTGGGCAGAGCACAGATAGCCCATTGTGTAGCTTTGTCCTTAATTTTAAACAAACCTTTCCTCTGTCCACCCACCGCCCTCCGTTTAGCCAGTAAAAACATTCTTATCTTTTTTCAGGATATTGTTGAAATAGAGAGAAATGTGTGTTGCTTATTTTCAGTAATAATAAAAATATAGTAAGCTAAAAAATTTTATGTGTAAAAACAAGAGGGAATCCGTAATAGCCGCGGCACTTGAAATTCTTTTACGCGGGATTAGAGTAAATTTATCTACGAGACCTTTCTTTTTTTATTTTTATTAGCTGTATTTTGTGCGCCAGCAATACTAAACGTGATGCGCGCGTATACATGATTCGATTTTATTACTCATCAGGATGTCTACGAGCCTACCCTCAAATTGAAATTTTTTTAGGCAGGATTAGAGTAAATTAATCTATGACACCTTAGGCGTGGTCAGATACATGAATCGAAAGGGTTTGACACCCTGAGTCCAAAACTGTAATTAAATGTCAAATCGGTCAAGAGATGACGAAGCTACGAGCTGAACGTTTGTACTTTAAAAAACAAAAAAAAAAACACGGAAAAAACAAACTCAGAGCCATTCTATGAGCCGCTATGCCGCGGCTGAATAGCATACTGTAGACACAAACAGCATTGATTCAAGTGCCTGTTAGTATAGAAGAGAAAGGAATTAAGATAGTTAAAAAATGAGCTTTACAGAGAAGATTATGGTCACACGATAAAACAAACTTTAATTATTTTTTGTATAGTATGGATTTACAAAAAAAAACTTCTCCAGAAATACATTAATAAGTTCAAGCAATTTCAATTCTAAACGTTTTAAAGTGTTTGAGTATACTAAAAAGTCAACAAAATTATATAAATATTAAAATGAATTAATATAAATTATAAATATTACGATGACTTTATAACTTTTAAATTGGTCTTTCAGATTCACTGCGAGGGAAAAAACTGTAAAAGGCATTTAATTGGTACTTACCACTGTTTGTTTATTTTTTAATTCTATGTTATATTTGTTTGCTTAAGTGCAAAACTGTACAATGGACTCTCTGGATTGTGCTCACCGCGGGGATCGAACCACGAACTTTCGTATTTTAGCCATGAAACTTTTTTTAGCTATTGGAGAGGGGGGGCATATATATATATATATAGAAAGCTTTTAAAAATAATTCTTGGTTAACTCCAATAATAATAAAAATGTTCTTATATTACGAATCTAAAAGGGCAACTTTGAATAAGTGAAAAATTAAATTATCAATACTAATTCGGCTCCCTCTGAGGACTTATAACGCTAAAATTCGGGTTTCGATACTCACAGTGAGTAGGGCACAGATAGCCCATCTGTAGCCTTGTGCTTATCTACGAAGCAAAGAAATAAACAACACTAATTCGGATACTAATAGTATACTAAACCTGAAGTTTTTCATGTCTATTTAAACATATATACATTACAAGTAGAAAATCAACATATTATTATTTTTTCGTATATTACAGACTTGTTTTTTAATACCGTTTATAATTTTTCGGTAACTTATTTCTGGATTAAATCATAGATTTTTGATGAAAGAAATTGTACAAGTCTTAGAAACTTCCCAAGAGTTTCTAGAACTTCCTGCAGAAGAACTTGTAGACATATTTGCAGCTGATGACTTAAATATTTGCCATGAAGAAGACCTTTGGGAAGCCATTGTAAAATGGATTGACAACGATCCGGAGGACAGAAAACATGATTTGTTAAGACTAATGCAATGTGTCCGATTTGGCCTTATGGATGTTACATTCTTCATCAAGATGGTCAAATATCATCCACATGTCACAGAGCAAAGTAACTGCCGACCTCTGATCAACGAGGCACTCACTATCCTGTGGGATCAACGACAAGAAAAACCCTTGATAGACACGAAACTAATTTCTCCACACCTGATTCGTCCCAGGTTCCCCCATGAGGCGCTGTTCATCTTTGGTGGTTGGAATCGTAGGAATCTAATCAGTTTGATAGAAGCGTACGATGTTAGAGCCGACAGGTGGATTCAGGTAACACAGACAAATGGAAGACCATGCATTAAATTTTACGTTACTTATTTTCATGTAAGAATACTTTGCAGATGTTTTTTCTTTCTAAACAAAACAAGAAAAAAAAAAGAAGAAAAGAAATGTTAACGAGATTGAAAAATCCTTCTTTGTTCCTTATTAGAATTTTTACTGACCAAAAGATATACAGTAGACAAACTATACATCTCCGCAAAACTAATATTTATATAAATAGACTAATGTTGCAAGGTTTTATGTATGGGCCGGATTCTTTACAGTAGGTGTCCGTGACTTGTTGGTGATAAATTTCAACAATAAAAAAAACAGCATACATTAAAGCAAGTAAAACATGTATACAAATGTCCGTTACACTGTTAAATATCACAATTGTATCCAGAGCTTTAAATAATTGTCTACTTTTTTTGGCAAAGTTCACATAGGTTAGTTCAGTTACTTCAGAACACAATTTGACAAGACGAGTTATTCTTCTCTATTCTATTATTACAATGCAATCTATGATAATTACAATTTAAAAAACCGCCACTACATGCTCTTTATGGCTAAACTCAGTCTAGATCTATATTACTAACTATGTCTTACTCGAACTACATTTTGGACTCGTATTTATAGCCTGACCGAAGCTTAGAACATTCCACGCGCTACGAAATGCAATAATACTCAATTATAACAACAATAAACCTTAGAAGCTTCTATTAACATGACGTAATAACTCAACAATTGAACTACACGACGTATGACTCGTACACTGTTACGTAAATAAACCTGCAATAAACTGTATATATTTTAAAATAACTAAATTTAACACCCGTACTATACTCAAAATCATCTAAATCATAACACTCATATTAACTAAACAGTCGTGTGTTTCAAACAAGTGTGATATCATTTGAAACTATAAATTAATACAGTACTACTTTAAACACAATTCATTTTATCGAATATAAATTTATTGTTTGTTAATGTCAACATACTTATTAATGATATAATATTTGTCTTAATTTTGTGTACGCTATGATGGTAGATACCATTATGTCCTAGATGTGTTTTTTATATAGTTTTACTAATGGATACCATTTGTTGAAATAGTGATGTATGCAGTGCTGGTCAAGCTTAAGTTCGACGTTTTGGGCAAATACGCACGCTTGAAATATTTGTCCAGGAAGGTGATTAATGCATCTTCTAAAGCGTCTGTATCTGCGTGAGGACAAAGTTACTGTACACTTAGTACTATACGGTTGGTACAATTGGTATTATACGACTGGTAATAAAAATATTACGAAAAGAACTGAAAGTAATTTAATTACGTTTCATTTCAGAATAAGTCATTAGAAATTAAATTATAATCTAAACGAAACGATTATAGGGTCACTTTTGCCCACTCTGTATGTTGCTTAGGAGGCACAATTTACTTGATATACATGTACAGTTGCGTAAAACGTCTTTAAATAGATGCCTCTATTTTAATAATTTTATAAAACGAATTGGATACATAAATTAGTGACGGACAATGCGTTTAAAGTATACAAATATTACTTACATAACCAAAGAAAAAGGGCGGTTAATCAATAGCTTATTGTTAGACTATTGATCATAATACTGATCTGAATCATTGATACGCTTGTAAGCTTACTTGTATATACGCAAGGTATTGCTTAGAAACTTTCAACAGAATTATATATACGTTCTATTGCCGTTAGCTGGACATCAATGACCCAGCAGGACCGCGATCTTATCATAAAATAGCCGTGTTAGGAACTGATGTCTACGTCATTGGTGGTTTCAACAGTGTTGACTATCTGAACACCGTCTGGTGTTGGAATATAGTTAGCAGACATTGGAGAGAAGTGGCCCCCATGCATATGAAAAGGTGAGATCTGGATGAGCGACTTAGGGTACGGGTTCCTAACCAGGGGTGCGAAATGAGGGTCCAGGGGGTGCGCGGAAGAAGCCAAAGAAGAAGTTTTCCCCCAAATGTCGCCAAGAGAAAATGTCTAATGCACACTTTTAGGAGATGGGTGCTAGGGCTTCCTTAGAGGGTGCGATGGCTACAAAAGGTTGGGAACCACTGACTTTGGGGGATACAACTCTCTACGTAGGAGACGTTGTAAAGACTTGAACTGGACTTTTCAGAATGTAAAATGTAAGGTGAAGACTCTGCGTCCTTCCTTCATGTAGGACGCATTTAATTTTCAGTTATAATAAACAATGTGATACTATGGTTGGATTTTTGTTATATAGATATGTACGTCCATTTCTTTAATCCAACAGATAGAGTCACTATACGCACAAGTGTTTCAAAAATAAGGTAAATATATTTGAACGAATCATGTGAAAAGGTGAGATGTCGATAAAAGGGTCGGGAATACATTATAAAAAAGGGGCTAATATGTCTGAATGACTCATGTGAAAAGGTGAGATGTTGATAAAAAGAATCGAGAAAACATCATAAAAAAGGGCTAATATGTCTGAATGACTCATGTGAAAAGGTGAGATGTCGATAAAAGGGTCAGGAATACATTATAAAAAAGGGCTAATATGTCTGAATGACTCATGTGAAAAGGTGAGATGTCTATAAAAGGGTCGGGAATACATTATAAAAAAAGGGTTAATATGTCTGAATGTCAGTTATACTAGAATAAAAACGCTACAAACGATACTTTAGAATTCCAGGATTAGCGGTTTGTAATAAATGATACCTTCTTTAATCAGACACTGTTTTAATCAGATGTTCGAAAATTAATTTTCATAATTCCATTGTATTTTTCTCACCATTTATATTGTATCTGTCATTTTTAATTATATTGAGAGTTTACCAGTAAAAGTTCACTGCTGAAGAAATAGTAAAAACGAAATATTAAGTGACAAAAAATAAACATTCGCAGCTAGCAGTAATTTCAATCAGATATGTCCAAAACAATTCACTCTGGATTCGTTTAAATAAATTAGAAAGTGAAAACGTGAATTTGAATATTTTAAACCTTCATCAGATGAAATAAAAGTCTGCATGGTTATGTTAGGATAAGATATTTGTTAACATCGAGGAAGTAATCAATGCTTGTATGATGTATTATTTATGAGTAAAATTCAATGTGTTAACATTATTCTTATTGCTTCGGTGTGTTTTAAGAGCCTACGTTAGCGTTGCATTGCTAAACGGTATGATCTACGCTGTAGGAGGACACAACGGTCGTCGGCGACAAGATTCAGCCGAGAAATACAATGAAACAGCAAATCAGGTTAATTATTTTATGAATCAATTATATAATAATCTAGCTCACCCATGGGCCTATGGCCCATATTTACAGGACCGCTATAATGCAGATTTAATGCTTGAACTACTATTTTGCACTTTTTGTCTGTTTAATTGCTGCTATACTTACAAATTTCATTTATTTAACCAAATTACGATCAGTAATTAGTAAGCCTACTTATTTACGTGCTCTGATGTAAATGAATGCCAAATATGGGGTCCGTTTTCAGGGAATCTCTGCAAAATTGTTTTCGCAAAATACCTCTAAGGGGCTGAGTGAAAAGTTTTACCTTTGTGCAAATCTTGGGGCCGAGACGATTTGTTTGGTTTTATTTAGAAGTTGGCGGGTACAGCATTTTAGGAGAAGATATTTGCAGGAAATCCCCAGGTTCCCCACGGGGTGGGGTGAAAAAGTTTATTTTTATCTAAACCTCGGGACCGAGATGATTCGTTTGGTACCACTTAGAAATCGGTGACTGCGATTTAGGACTTACGTGACACACAGACACTGAATCTTATTGTGTCGGACTGTGTTTCTGAGATTCAGTGGTTCGCTCTCCGATGCCGCAAAAAACAACGTAAAACAAAATAAATGCGCTCCACACTTTGGGGCTGTGGACGAGTTATAAAAAAGACGGTTAAATTATATTAATCGAAGAGACTAACTCCAGTAAGTCCTAGTCTGTCACTTAAAAATGGCGATCGGATAGCGCATTTTGCCCTTTTATATGAGTCTGCGAGAATATCAGAAACAAACGAACCAATATAATAAAAGAAACAAACAAACAATATAATATCAGAAACAAACGAACAATATAATAAAAGAAACAAACTGGCCCGACATGACTAAGTGGTTAGGGCGCTTGACTTGATCTGAGGGTCGCGGGTTAGGAATCCCCGTCCCACCAAACATATTCGTCCTTTCAGCCGTGAGGGCGTTGTAATGTGACGATCAATCCCATTATTCGTTGGTAAAAGAGTAGCCCAAGAGTTGGCGGTGGGTGGTGATGACTAGCTGCCTTCCCTCTAGTCTTTCACTACTAATTTGGGGACGGCTAGCGCAGATAGCCCTCGTGTAGCTTTGCGCAAAATTCGAATCAAACCAAACAAGAAACAAACTAGATTTTATAAAAAAGTAAATTTTATAAACGGTAGAACTGCCTATGTAGGGATGGCTTGGATTGCTCATCAAATTGTATTTTACATATCTCCTCAATAGGTCATCAGAACTTTACGATACTATACAGTGTTTCATAATAAATATTAAAAACACCATAATACCAAAAAACATCTTTAACACGGACGTTTCGGAATTTCTTTAAATTCCATCATCACCGTTAATATAAAAAAAAAAAGTTCATAATATTCGAACTACAAAAACAACATTAGCATTGAGCGAGTAGAATGTTAACAGACAAAATTAGGATAAATTAAACTCAATTGTAATTAAATAGTTATATATATATATATTGCTATATGTTAATTCTTTCCTGTGTTATTGTGTAAGGATGATGCAAATGCCTTCCGTACTATCTTGTTTGCATTGTTTTTGAAGGATTGATATTAGACATCCCTACATTTACTTTCATTTTTGAAAAGT
>NW_013668210.1:38388-63419 GCF_000517525.1 Limulus polyphemus
GTTTTGAATTTCGCGCAAAGCTACACGAGGGCTATCTGCGCCAGCCGTCCCTAATTTAGCAGTGTAAGACTAGAGGGAAGGCAGCTAGTCATCACCACCCACCGTCCAACTCTTGAGCTACTCTTTTACCAACGAATAGTGGGATTGACCGTCACATTATAACGCCCCCACGGCTGAAAGGGCGAGCATGTTTAGTGGGATGGGGATGCGAACCCGCGACCCGCAGATTGCGAGTCGAGCGTCCTAACCACCTGGCCATGCCGGGCCTGGGTGATAAAGAAATCAATGTAAACATTCAACGCAAACTGTTTGTCTGTTGAATTTCGCGCAAAGCTACTCGAGGGCTACCTGTGATAGCCGTTCTTAATTTTGAAGTGATAGACTAAGAGGAAGGCAGATAGTCAACAACATCCACTGCCAATTTTTGACCGACGAAGATTATGATTGACCATCCCATTATAACGCCACCACGGATGAAAAGGCGAGCATGTTTGACGATGGGTTTCGATCTCGCGACCTACAAGTTGCGATTCGAGCATCCTAACCATTGGGTCATACCAAGCCCCAACGTGAACTGTGCTGGAAAGCTTTAATTCTACACCTCAAATAATGTAACCGTTACAGCCGTTTACAGAAACTATGCTCCTGCGTTGTCAGCTTGGTATGATTTATTGGTTAGGGTGTTCGACTCGTAATCTACTGGTCGCAGGTTCGAATTCCTGTCACCGAACATTCTCGTCCTTTGAACCGTGGGGGCGTTATAAAGTGACGGTCAATCTCACTATTCGTTGGTAAAAGAGTAACCTAAGAGTTGGGGGTGGGTAATGTTGACTAGCTGCCTTCCTATTAGTTTATCGAGTAGCTTTGCGAGAAATTCCAAATACACCAAACCAATCCAAAACGAATATACACGCCGACGGTGTTTCTGTTTGAATCAAGTTAAACTAAAGTTCCTGAATGTGAAATGTTGGAATTCTTTTTTTATATGATATATAACGATTATTTTTTAATAATAGTCGACGCTATACTTTGACTCTTAAAATACTTGAAAATTGCATCAAAAATAAAAAAGCAGAGATATACACAAACAGACCAATAAACACAAAGCCAAAAAAAGATAATTATAGAAAATATTTGAAAGGAAAATGACAGGAAGCAAACTGAAATGAGTACAGATAATGATAACCTAAGTTATTATAAAAAGCATCAAGAGTTAAAAATAAGTTTAATTAATTTGCTTGTCATTAAATATTAGTATTAGACCTATTATATTTTTAATACTGCATTTTGTATCTAGTTCTTTAGCGATTTTCAATAATTCGAAGTTTTCCAATCACAGTATGTTCGCCGTATCCATTGCCAACGCATTTCGCTCAATCCAGAGCTCATTAGGCCGGCCGGGACATAATGTGACTGGAATACTTTTACTATACACTCGTTTCATTCTTGAAAATCCCCAAGGGACTAGATATAGAATGCAGTGTCAAGAAAATATAATAGACTTGATACTAATGTCTAATAACAAGGAAATTAATTATAATCATGCATTGCCAGCTTGAAAAAGACGAACACACCATAAAAGTGACTTTTATGTTTCGGATATTCGTGCAAAGCTATACAGAATGGTTATCTGCGCTTCCTGTCCCTAACTTTATACTGAGAGAGGACAGACAGTACCCGCCACTAGCTCTTGGACTATTTTTATCCAATAGGAGATTCGACTGTCACTCTTATGCAAAAGTATACAGAAGTCATCTGCACTTGCCATCCCTAGTTTTAAAATGATAGAGGCAAAACAGACCCTACCGCCAACTCTTGAACTACTTTTATCAAATAGAAGATTTGACTGTCATTCTTATAACGATCCTACGGCTCGAAAATGCGGAACGCGATCTTGCGGAAACAGGACGCGCACAGGACATGCATTACGGACTCTCA
The DNA here is from genome assembly GCF_000517525.1 of Limulus polyphemus. Lineage (NCBI taxonomy): Eukaryota > Metazoa > Arthropoda > Merostomata > Xiphosura > Limulidae > Limulus > Limulus polyphemus. The sequence continues at coordinate 40,327 of NW_013668210.1, forward strand.
TATTTACAGTACGTTATGCTAACTAGATAAAAGTGAGAAATAAATAATGAGACAATAATTCGACTTCAAAAGAACATATTTGTTTTGAAATACAATTAGTTTAATTATAGCATTCAATGACTGATACAAAGTACAGAGCCCCCAGTGGCACAACGGTATGCTGCGGACTCACAACGCTAGAAACCGGGTTTCGATATCCGTGGTGGGCAGAGTACAGATAATCCTTTGTGTAGCTTTGCGTTTAACTTCAAACAAAGTACACACATATTATACAATTAGGCTTATATATATATATATCAATAAGCTCGTATACTAACTAGTCCAACATTTAGATCCGTCTTTCCAAAATCCTGTAAACACCCATGGCACTTATGACAAAACTACGTTTTACGATGGTTAAATTCTTCAAATATGAATATGTAGTGAGATTATATGTAATTTGAGGTTTTAAAACTATTTCAAACACTTGAGGTATTTCTTGATGAACATGAATAAAATATGTCCTTACACATGTTGCACAATGTACTGATAAGGGCTGGGTGGGGCAAAGTGGTTAGCGTGCCTAGATCGTAAATTAATGACTTCAAATTTCGCGTACCATTGCTGCAAAAAAGTCACTTTGCGTTTTGAATCTATGGGTGAATTATGAGTGACAGACAAATCCCACTAGTTGGTGCAACAAGATTAGCACGAGGGTTGATGGTGGGTGTTGTTGACTAGCTGTTTTTCCTCAGTGGCGGTAGTAAAGACAAGGGTAAAAAAGACAAAGAAGAATAAGTCAATCGGAAAAAAAAAGACAAAGAAAATTACACTGATAGGAAAAAAGAAATAAGTCCTATATTTTAGGAATGGTATAAAATAAATTCCTAAATAAGCATTTTACTTTTTTGTTATAACATACAAACGTAAACCCTGTTATGAATTAATAGTCCGTAAATATACTATATCTGTTTGACTTGGTTGTTATTGATAAAGTTTTCCAAAATACTTTTTGTGTTTTTTTTTTCGATTGACTTTCTTTCATTGTCGTGTTTTCTTTGTCTTTATTTTTCTTTCTCTTTTTTACCCGTATCTTTATCACCTAGATTCGTTTTTCCTTTAGTATATCAGTTCAAAATAGGTTAGGTTGTGCGGACAACCCCTATGTATAGCTTTTCACGATATTCTGAAAACAAACAAGACTGATGATGATTGTTGAATAAAAAAGGGTTTAAATTATTATTCTGTAACATTTTTATTTGTATATCCCAACTGTTAAGTACAATCTTCCGATTGGTCCCCTCTTAAACAACAGAAAGACAAATAATAAAGCTGTTAATTTACAATGCTTTGCAATACGTTTAAGTTTGTGTCCATTATTTTGTGCATCACATTCAGAATAACTTCAAAACCTAACCAATGTTTAGATAAACATCTTATTTTATGCGTTTTCTTTACATAGTGGACAGTGATTCAAAAAATGAATTATCCAAGAAGCGACGCAAGTGCCACCGTTTGGAACAGTTATATTTTCATCGCAGGTGGTTTTGATGGCTTTGACTGTATATCTTCAGTGGAATATTATGACTCCATGAGTGATCAATGGACGTTGGTTCGTCCAATGACCACTGGAAGAAAAGGATGTTGCTGTGCCACGTACAATAATATGGTGTATGTCTTGGGGGGTTGTGATGGGAGCTCCAGACTAACTACAGGGGAAAAGTTTGACCCAATGTCTAACACTTGGTCAGAAGTACCGGAAATGTACACTTCAAGATCTAACTTTGGAATGGAGGTAAGAAAGATTTTGTTTTCTTCGTGCAAAGCTACAGAATGGGCTTTTTACACACAATCCACCGCGGGGAATCGAACCCGAATATTGGCGTTGTTAATCCGTAAATCTATTGTCGTACCACCAGCAGACGGTAAGATATAGATAAAAGTCAAATAGTACATTTTAGGGTCTAATTTTGGAATGGGGTAAAAAAAAGAAGAGGTAACATAATACAACTTATAATAAATAAAACTGTAGGCTATACTTCTGTTTGTATGTATGTAAATATCCTTTTCTTGTTTAGGTTATCGACGACATGATCTACGTCATAGGTGGCTTCAACGGATTGTCAACTATTGTCAACGTAGAATGCTTTGATTGGAAGACAAACGAATGGTACCATGCCACGGAACTCCGTTTTGATAGATCAGGAATGGCAACTTGTGTGATTTCTGGTTTAGAACACATCCGAGAATACTTGTACAAAAACCGAGAAAATCTTTTGGAAGAGAACCGACAAAAACTTGTGGGCGTGTCTCCTTAAACACAGCACTATGATTTAATCAATGATGCCATTTTAGCGAAGCCAAAATTAGTTTTTAGGAGTTTATCCATTGCTTTGTTTACATTGCCTCCAGTACTTCTCGTTTCAAGTTTTCATGTTTGTTATTTTCATCTTTATAACTTATACGTGCAGGAAAGCTCAGGATTTATTGAACCATAAAACTTGAAAAAAACAACTAACATTTTCGTTCTCATTCCCATGTCTTTTATTTCTTGTAAAAGGTGGTAAGTTTACTACTATAAAAAATCCCGACTTTCTAGGTAGGAGGTGAGTGAAAAAAAAAAAAATGAAATAATTAGTAGTGATTTGTTAGAACTTCCGAAAACGAAATGTTATTTCCGTAAAGAAACAATTGATATTTTTTAGATTAATAAAAGCTATTTCACCATTTTTGGAGAATAATAGTTACAAGAACGAAAAAATTTAAAGTATTGTTGTATACCTGATTTGAATAAAATTACATCTGTTTGTTTTATGTCCTGTGTTTGAACTTAGCTTTACATAACAATATAAGCTGATCTGAATATGAATATAGTTTCTCATGAGTCTGATTTGTTCTTATTATCCGTAACTTAAAAAAAAAAGTAATAAAATTCAGTCGATTATATTATCAACAGCATTATATTGTCCTGATAAATATAGGTATCTCAACAAGTTCCGTCACAAAGGTAGACATACCTTTTAGTAAATAATCTCATCGTAGCTATGTTCCCTCGTTCTTTGTATCCATAAGGTCATTTTCCGAAATTGGTAAATATTTTAGGGTGCCCTATATGATATTATTTGAGCCTCAGTTTGAAGTCCATTAAAAATGTCAACCATTTTTAATGGACTTCAAACTGAGGCTCAAATAATATCATATAGGACACCCTAAAATATTTACCAATCAACTTTTATTTGTTGAAATAAGTCAGTAGTATTTTAGAGGAAAAATCACAGCCGGCTTTAATATCAACTTTTATTTGTTGAAATAAGTCAGAAGTTTGTTTGTTCGTAATTAAGCATAAAGCTACACAATGGGCTATCTGTGGTCTGCCCACCACGGGTATCGAAACCCGGATTCTAGCGTTGTAAGCCCGCTGTACCACTGGGGGTCGGGTATCTTGAAATCAAGAAGTGAAACATCACAAAATTTATTATATTTCAGTTTAAAAAAAAAGAAGGCAAAGAATATTTTTTTAATTAAAGGCGTCAAGGAAGTAGTTTTTATATCATGTTCTAATGCCCCTTTTAGCCCTAAGAGGTTGCATATACAAATGCACAGTAGACTGTAAACCTTTCAATTAAATTAGGCATTAGGCCTTCGCTTACAACTGGATACTAAAATTGATCTACTAACTTCACTTTTTGGTATTATCTTATCTCAACGAGCTACGCTGTATAACCATATAGGATAAATATAAAAACATGTAGTTTACAGAAAATATTTAATGTGTAACGAGACGACTTTTTTTTATTTTTGTTAATCAAGAATGCAAAATCCTCTGTCAAAAACATTTTGTTTTATTTACAAAATCTATACAAGACAGCTTTACAATTTTAGACAAAATACTAAGGTCAAACTGACCGGAGGAGAAGGAAGGCAAAAAAATACTGAGGTCAGACTGACCGGGGTGAAGGTGGGAGTTATTTTATATTCAGTTGGTTACAAAAAGGTAATGACGTTACTTACACATTATGGCATACAAATTAAATAAGCTTTATAAGCATATACATTAGAGAAATCTTCTTGTATGTCAAATTGATTGAAATAACACACTTTTCTAGAGTTTTAATATTATCAAAAACAAAACAATTATTCATACATTATCGCAGTCTTTGGTTAAAAATAAAAGAACACAAACGAATGTTCCACTCCGCCACAAAAATAAAAACATACAAGTCAGAACACACACACACACATTATTAAGTTTATTTTTTTTATAACCTGTTACTACAAGTTGTATAGAACAGCTACACGAGTGCTCACAGATACACCAAGGTATACAAAGTGACAGAAGATATTCCTTTACTATAGAAAATATCAGGCGTGGAAGCTAAAACACATCTTACCAGATTTTACAGTACGTACTATGCTACCTTTCATCACTAGCATTATACACTATAGATAACTCAATTACCCACGACAAGCTAATCAAGTGCCCCAAAACTGGTGTTACTTCTGAGTTATGCAATACTTTGTTCAGGACAACATAATTGAACGCCTTTGATTATGATGGTTGACGAACCTTCGGTGCGTATATCTTCACGTTCTCAGTTCATTTACAACATTGTGATTCTACAGACTACAGCTCCTTGATTTGATAGACCACGAGTAGGATTCCACAAACGCTGAAATGTACAGCTTGGAAACTTGTTTAGAGTACCAGTAAAAGTTCTGATGGCGGACTCTTGTTCTAGTCCCCATTTTTAATCACCCATTATACCACAATCCTTTTTTAATCTTAATAATAATAATAAAAAAAAAAGAAGAAGAGTTCTTCTCTCAAATTAGACAACCTTGATAAAATATGGTTCAATTTAGTGGAATTGATAAGAATTTTAATTATAAAGAAATTACTTAAAGTACACACATTTCTTTGGTGTGTCTAGAAATGTACTGATTCGTTACAGTTATTTATGCATTTAGATATAAAAACGTACTTGTGTACTTATAACGTTCATTTGAGAAGAGAAAGAAAAACTTTGTTTAGTTTATACTTTGAAAAGAAGTGGAATTTAGGTGAACAGTTTATGAATAAAACTGGCACGAACTTTTACAACCCAACTTAAGTATATTACCAGTTAAATCAATGTTCATGTGCAGTGTTAAGTATTAGCAGAACCCATCTACAGCTCGCAAAGGTATAAAACCCAATATTAATACAAAGTGAGTCCATCTAAAGCTAGCTAAAATGTAAAACATATTTTTATATTACTCAGTAATAGCAGAACCCACTTAGTTGAAGTATCACACCAGAAAAATAAATAACGTTTTTTCTAGCACTTAATTCTAAATGTGGTAATCATATCAGAACAGTACAAAATATCACAACATACAGTATAAATGCACTTGCTCCATAAATAAATAAAAATATGTCACATTACAAATTCTCAGTTGTGCAAATAACCTTGTCGTACTGTTATAAATTTACCATCTGTTATTTCTAAAAAAAGGTCTAGTTAAAAAAATATAATTACAAGTTTGTGATGCTACAAATAAATATTACAATACGTGTGATCATACCACTAAATAACATATCTGTTGTACTAGGTTGTATCTTAGAATGAAGTTGCAACATTAAAAATGACTTCCTTGAACTTTTAATTTTTTCTTAAAAGAGCACTTTCTGCTTTCATAACAGAACCACCCAAATTCTGTATGACATATCCTTGCATGTTTTGTTCTTCGTATATAAACTTATCTAATAACACACCATGTTAATAAGATACATAGAAATCAACAGTTGAGATATAAATTTCAAATAATCATACAAAAGTTTTTCAATATTTCCTTCCGAAAATGACTATTTTACAAAACTTTAGTACACGTGTATTTTTCTTAAAAGCAAAGAAATACTTTGAAGAACTTTACAAAAGTGAAACATTTCTTTCAGAAGTAGATCATTCCTAGTAAATTTTAATACAGAGTCTGAAAGTTCATGTCTGTGCTAATAGTTTTCAGACAAAGAGAGAGACTTAGATGGATGTTCTCAAAGTGTAGATTCCACAGTATCTCCAGTCATGAGGTCAGTGGAAGTAAAAGTATGATCATGATCACTGATAGTAGTGTCGCCATCGTTACCATGAGGACTTGAGCAGCTTGCAGCTTCTTGTAATCTCATAAGCATGTTTAGCTGTAAAGAAACAGTAATTCATATATATAGAACTTATATGATATATATAAAATTGTTTTAATTCTAGAATTAAGCTTTATTTTTTTCTATTTTTATTCCAATGGAGAAAAATCCATTTTAAACATATTTTATTTCTTAATATTTAGTTCATTAAAATTATTCATCATTCTCATTTGTTGATTATAAAGTCAATTTTAAGTAATTTTGGTAAAAAGTATTCTTGAATGATTATAATAACAACAAGAACGACATATTTGGGCATATAAGTACAGAAAATAGGACTGTGGTAGACAAACATTTTCAGCATATAAGATCGTGCATGACTTGCGATAGTTATATTAAATTTTTGATTTTCTTATTTCTTCATCAGGAGCAAAGACTGAAGAAAACATTTTTTATTAATAAAATGTGTCAGAAGATTTTATTGGCCTCAGAAGTAATGAGATAATGTCATAAGTGACTCTTTCAAGAACTACACTTACTAATTGCCATAAATGAATTTTGATACTAAATTTTCAGAGTTGGTTAAACCTGTTCTATTAAATTTTAATAACTGATGTAGGTAACAGCGTATATATAAACAAATTAGTGATGGGAAGTATATTGTTCATCAGTGTTGGATTAAGTTAAGTATTGAAATTACAGAATTACCAATACAAGTAGTTAAGTTTTAAAATGAAACTAATTTGCAATTTTCAGCTATGTATACCAGTATAAAACTATTAAGAAGTAGGTAATAAAAAACTGCATTATGTTCATCTTCTGATGGAAAAACCATCTTACCAAAGGATCAGCTTCTACATCACTTTGAGCTCCTTGGGAACCTTTGGTAGTTGCACCTGGTGATGGATGACTTTCGTATCCCACATCCTCTGGCCGCAGTCGTAGCAACTGAGGCCACTCACCTTCCCCTGAAGTTGGCCATGGGTAAGATTCATAAACCCAATCTGCTGGATCATCCCAGGGAGCCCGGCGACCATATAACTATAGATAATAAAAATTACAGATGAATACTCAATTACCATATAGATAATAACCAGAGGCTGGAAAAGTGACTTTGTAACTACAGCAGAATATTAAACTGTACAAAATGTAAAGGTGAAATTTATAGTTATATATTTATTCCAAGTAAAACTGTTTAGATAGAAGAAAGATGCTAATTAATTCATTATCAGAGAATTGCATTAAAGTATTGCACCACTAAAGTACAAGTATAAATTAATGGTTACACACAGTATTTTCTTTGTACTTACTGCTTAATTTGGACATATGGGAGCAACAACAGAATGATACATCTTGAAAAATCCAAAATTATTGTTTAGAAGACATGATCAAAATGTTATTGATTGAGGTTTATAAACTAACTTTTGTATAATATCTAGTTACCATAGAACTATATTGATATATTAAAAACTAAAAAAACAATTTTAACTTCTACAGACACATCTTTAAAAACAAGTGTACGTTAATTTTCAGAGCTAATGAATAAAACAGTGTACCTGTAAACCTTCCCTGACTGCCTCTAAGAGGTATGGAACAATACTGTAATTCCACAGATCTGTAAACCAAACTTGGGAACTAGCAACATCTATAGGGCATGACAGGAATAATCTGGGACCTGGAAATGATACATATGTGTGATATTTAATGGCAGCAAGTTAGGTAATATTAAGCAATCCTTATATATATATATATGTGTGTGTGTGTGTAAAAGAATTAACAGAAATTATAACAGTGGCTACTTCTTTATCCCTAAAATTGGTATTGTATTATGAATGAACATATAACTTGAGTACAAATTTTTCTTTGCATTTTCATTACAAGCACATAACACTGTTAAGCTTTTTAATTTTTTTTTAAACTGATTACTTAAAACAACATAATAAAACTACCATAATACATGATAAGGGATGAATAAAAGTAAAACAAAATTGTTAATTAAAAAAAACAGAGAAATGTCTTTAATATTTAAACAGTAGCAATTTAACATGTACAGACTGATAAATCTGTTTGTAAGAAACTCTACAAGCCCAAAAGGAAAAGGAATCCATAGTTACATATCTAAACCTCCAGCCACAAAATTATGGATCCAAAACAAAGATGAATCTAGATCCAGAGGTACATATTCAAAAAGATGACCCACTAGTCCACAGTTACGGGTCCATTATATCTTGTTGTTCAACAGATAACTTCTATTTTTTTTTTAAGAAGCATCACTGTCTCCACACTATTTCTACTTCTGGAAATATGAAAATATTTAAGAAAGTAAAAAAAAAAAAAGTTAAAATACTGAAATAATGTACCAACTGTTTCTAATAAATAACATTAAAAACTCTTCTTTCTTCGAATATCCCCAGAAGAAAAAATAATACTTTTTTTGCACTCACATTTAGATAGCATGTTTAATTGTTTTTTCTGGAAACATCAAATTATCATAGTCTTTTGAAATTTGTCACTTACCAATAGTAACATCAGATGAACTATGGGTTTCTAGAAACTTATTCAAATGTGCCCACACCTTTGGCATCCAATCAATAATAGTAGTAAGTTCTGGATTCTGTGAACCACTCTGGATTTCATGTTCTACAAGTTTTCTCCTGAGGTATCTGCCTAAGAACCCCTTCACAGGTTCCATGTGATTAGCACAAAGGACCCACCTATATGAAAATAAATAATACACATTTCTTGACCAGATTATGTATATGTGTACACACTTAAGACAATGTAAATAATGTATCAAATGTTTTCCAAAATTGGATATTTCAAAACTATGATGAAAGAAATAAACCAAAAACAACTTCACAATCTTACAAATGTTGAAAATTTCTTTCTTTTAAAATAAAGATAAATAAATCAGACACATACATACATAAACATATACAAAAAACATTCACTAGTTATTCCTTTTCTGAAGTTAAAATGATTTATTATTCACATAAGTGTTTCTGATGAAAGTAAGATGTGATGAAGAAAATGGCCCATGATTTGAAATGGAGTCACGAAATTGTTACCTTAAACTGTGACAAATGTTTCAAACCATCACCTTTGCAAGGTACAAAATTATAACTCGTACAGTATTAAAAACTATCATATTCTTATGACAACGTTATAACATATCAGGTTGTAATTATGGAAAAACGATTTACAACAGCCCTTTAACACATTGCCACTTGACATTTCGGGGGAATCTATTGCAACACCACAAATCAGGGTTATAAAAACTACAATTCTCAGAAAATTTATGTGAAATTTAATAGTTTCTGTGTTTATTTCAAGTCACTTAACTCCACCATTTTAATGAATATCTAAATACTGGATGGAGTTCTTGGGAATGTATTTCCATTCCCTCCCCAGGGCACTTCTCAGCTGATTTAGTATATATGATAGGTGAAACAGGAATGAAATATGGCCTACATGTTGTTTTGACAGTTGAGAGAAAATTCTGGTTAGTCCAGTCTCTTGACAGTTTTGTATTATATTTAAGTAAGATTGTTGTTGTTTGTTATTAAGCACTAAGCTACACATTAGGCTATCTGTGCTCTGCCCTTCACGGATATCAAAACCTGGTTTCTTGCAGTATAAGTCTGCAGACATACCACTGTGGGGCATTTGGGTAGTGATGCACACCTCCGAGACCAAGCATTATCATCAACCCAATATAATTAAATCCAAAGAAAGAGACCAACAGGATCTTGTTCCCACAATGCACAACATTCAAAAGTGTCATTCCTAATGATGTACAGATCAGTACGTCTCTTGTGGTTGTACATCATCAAAACCACCAAACCTGTCATGATAACTATCACTAGTTGGTGTGCTCTCCAAATTATTTCTTCACATGATGCCAAGGTGCCAGTGGCAGAAGTCTTGGTTCTCCAGCATGGATATAAGCTCTAAGATTGATTATGTATAACCTGTTTCGAACAACCTTTGATGTGACTTGAATTACAGTGGCTTGATGGAAACTTTCTATTAAGCCTCAAAGCATTAACAAAAGAGATTTCACCAAGCTTGGTTACTATATATTGTTGTTGCTATTGCATTGGGATTGTTGGCTGCCACTTCTTGGGAATTCTTTGGCACTGTTGGTTTTCTGGTATTTTGTCCTTAAACTGGAAATCATATTTTCTGAATCCAAAGTTAACAGTAACAGAGCTTGAATATCCTCACTTTCAAGCATCCCAACAGATTTAATGGTTTTGTCTAGTAATAAGTAAAATTAATGAGCCATTTTCTTAATGCAAAATTTAGTTAGGAAGATGTTTTAATATTTATTCAAACATCATGCTGGATTTTAAAAATTGTCCAAATATATACTGACTTCTGTCAATGTGAAATTTATCAACAATTTATCTGATTCCTGTGACACTAATATAAATACATACCACCAATGTACAAAAATGCAATTTAAAATGAATATTTACTACTGTTGTTTATAAAGTTCTTAGATCTCTAATTTATTTTGACAAGTATATATATTATATATTATACATTGTACGTTATAAAATTCTCACCTGAAGTTGTGATGAAGCTGGAGGTTTGTTGTTGAGCAAGTGGCTTGGTTCATTGTTCCAATAATATATGGACTACAAGAAAAACATGAGAAAGAAAAGACGAGTCATCATTCTCAGTTTCAATTGTACAATCCGCTGTTTGACACTGATTGTGGAAACTCTATTTAAAGTTATTGCAGAATTAGGTTATCCTTACTCTATACAAACTAAACAATTACACAGTTTATATATTATATATAATTACTTGTTTATATGCAGAACTTAACCTGAAGCTTTATATATATCAAAAACAATTGTCTTTTTAAAAAATTTAGCAAAATCAATCCTTACAAAATCATTTGTATGCATTAATAGTACAGATATTTCCTGTATATCTTATTTCGTTACATAAAGATGTATTTACAACAGATTTTTTTGTGTTATATATTTTTATGTTTGAGGTTTTTTTTTTTTTAATTTTCTAAAGTATTTTTATTTATATATTAATATGGATTATAAAAGCTTTGATAAAAGTGGGATATCAATAGAAATACCATTTCTGATATTTGGCACTAAGGAAACCGTTGAACACTTCACCTAAAGAACCCACATGGTGGAGATTATCCAGAATTATCACAGTTGGAAGATCTGAGGGGTTACTGGAAAAAAGCAAAAGAAAATTATGCCATACTAAAACTCTTTATAATTAATAAAAGGAAAGTGTGTAATTATAAAAAAATAAGAGGTTAAGAACTTATGATTTTTCTAGATAGTTTGTAGTACAAATTACACAGGCCTGCAAATTTAAAATTTATAAAATTTGTTTTGGTTTTAATAATGGATTTTCCATAATTTAGCTAAGCAGATTTTGAAAATAATATTCTTTTTTTTTCTATCAAGTAAGGACTTTTTTTACAAATTGGGAAGAAAAAAAACTTACTTAGATCAAATTGTTATTTTGTTTACCACAATGATTGGTCTAGAGAAATCTATAGCCAGTGGTTGTCAACATTTTAAGCATAACAAAATGTGACCCAATTTCAATGAAAATGATTCACTTATGTAAAAGTACATATGATGTTTTGTGACAAATCTGTATATGATGGAGAAAAATGGATACCATTTTCGGATTCAGCGTACAGGAATTACTGTAGAACATATAAAAATTTCAAGACAATAAAATCATTGCAGGCCTGTGTTATCAAAACTGTTTGAAATGAGTGCAAAATATATGTCATAAAAGACAGAGTAAAAAATAGTAATAACACATCAACATAATATTACTTTTTCTTTAAAAAAGAGCATTACTCTTATACAGAGTTTCTGATCAAGAAAATAAAATTTTTTTATTGAAAGTAATTTGATTTCAATTGAACAAGCATTAAAAATTTTGTACTTTTTAAAGTTAAACTAAGTTAAAGCGTTAATAAGTACTAAAATATTTCTTACTGACAACTAAAGCATATTTATATCACCTTTATGTGTTTTTTTATAATTAGTTACAGTTTTGAAGGGATCAAGTCTTATGTACAAATATACGTTTTTTAACTTACCTACTCTCACATTGTTCTGCTACATTAGTTAAATACTGTCGAAGTTCTTTAGCTGACTTGTGGTCAACCCCAAATGTTGCTATAGCACCAGGACTGACCTCTTTTCCATTTCTATATAAAACAAAAACAAAGATATCTACGTGAATAAATTTTCTAAGTTGAAAAACCTGCATCTTTCCTGAAACTATTTCTATTTTCCAAGAACTAATTGCATGTAGTATGGTTAATAAATTATTTGCATATATAATATTTACCTTTAGTGTTATTTGGAAGCAGAGACGGAGAAGTAATTTTCATTATTAACAAGAAATGATTATCTTTATATTTGTTGTTGTTGTTATTAAAGTATTCCTACATGTACAAGAGAGAAACATTTTACAAACTGTACCTAACTTCCCTTGTAAAAGTCAACTTTAAACTATGTTTGTTCTTTAAATTATTGTTTTTTTCTTTTTATTCTAAATAGAATTCCTTCAGAATATGTTTTATTGTACTTATGAACCACAGAATTCAAAACATATATGCTGCTAGTGGTTATTATATTAATGCAACCTAGATTATTAATTTTTATGCCACACTTTGTATTTATTATATTTATGTAAGTCAGTTTGTAAATCATGTTCAAACACTTGGTATTTATTATATTTATGTAAGTCAGTTTGTAAATCATGTTCAAACACTTGGTATTTATTATATTTATGTAAGTCAGTTTGTAAATCATGTTCAAACACTTTGTATTTATTATATTTATGTAAGTCAGTTTGTAAATCATGTTCAAACACTTTGTATTTATTATATTTATGTAAGTCAGTTTGTAAATCATGTTCAAACACTTTGTATTTATTATATTTATGTAAGTCAGTTTGTAAATCATGTTCAAACACTTTGTATTTATTATATTTATGCAAGCCAGTTTTTTAATTTTATTGAAACACAGATAATTTGACCACACAACAATTAAAGAATATACCTCAAGACAAGATACTCTGCAAGTTTCTGAGCAAGATAGGTTTTACCCGTTCCACTTGGCCCACACAAAATGATCCTCCTGTGCTCCATCAGCAATGACACATACCGCTGAATTATAGACTTGGGAATAAGGGTTTCAAATGTGAGACCTTCCACAGAACTCTGACTTGTGCCTTTCCAAAAGAAAATACACAAAATAATCTGAGCTTTACAAGTCAGTGATGGCTTATGAAGTAAAGGAGCAATCACATACTCATTTATATAATAGCTAAATTATTAGTATCTGTAACTAATAAAGAAAAACTGTCACACACAGCACAGCAACATAATCATTTCCTTTTGAAATGCAATTCAATAAGTTCTAGAGAGAATAAAAATTGTAGATTATAATGCTAGAAAAAAAAAGAAGTTAAAACCATATCGTTAACAAGTTGAAACCTTAAAAATACTAAAAACTGAACTTAAATATATATGTATATATTATTGATTCACCAACTAACTAATTAATTTTACACTAACACAGTAAGTTACATTAACAGAATAATTCTTTGCTGGTAATTTACTTGATAAACAAAGTAACACAACTGGAAGTGTAAAAAAAATATCGATAATTCATGCATCTCTGAAATGCAAAAGTTTGAGTTTCATAAATTTAAACCATTACTTATTTAATCTTATTGGCTACAACAAAAACAAGAGATAAAAAATTCTGTAGAGCTGTGAATTTACCCTTTAAAGTGATTCGTATTTGCATGTCATCACCAACTAGGTAACCACAAGGTAATAATTCAGGTAATTCTGCATCTGTAAACCCCAAAAATTCATTTATGATGTTATCGAGATTTTAACTTTTTACAGTCATAAATCTTATCTTAGAATAGAAAACATGTTTCAAAATACTTTTTGCACACAAGCAAGATGGATATTGAAACTTTCTAAGTGTAAAGATTATTAGTTTAAAGTTTATAAAACATTTAATCATTTCCTCAATTACTGCAAAGCTTGTCTAATAATTTTAACTACAAAATGATTAAAAAGTAAAAAGAAACTTACTTGAGTTTTTGTTTTCTAGATGTTTGGGTGAAAATGGAAATAAAGTTACAGAATTTAGTTTTCAATAAATTGGTATTTTAAGTGAATAAATATGAATTAATGACAAGATGTTAAAAACAAAATATGCAAAGACAGAATAAGTGTAATTTAATTGTCTAAAGAAGGAGCACTGTATTTCTGAAAATGAGATAAGAAAACATTTCTTAACTATGATAAAACAGATTAAAATCAGACTAATTGATAAATAATAGTTATCATAGAAAAACAACTATGGTTTTGATGCACATACTGATAGAATTTTAGCAATAAATGTTAGTGATCCGTGCTTTGAATGGCACTTATCATTGTAGTAAGCATACAAAATTAATTAAAACATGAATTTGTCCATCAAATTAATGAAAAATATTACTTTACTGTTTTTTTTCATTATTTTCAGCTCAATATGCATAATACTTCAGTGTTATTCTCACTATTTTTCAGCTCAATATCTACCTTTTGCTCGGACAATTTCCCCTATATGGTAACTTAAAACACTCTCTGTGTTCAATCCCAGGTTTGATACTGGATCAATCCTTTGAACATATTCCTATAGAATGAAATGAAAGTAATTAATGAAATGGATGAACTCCTAAATAATTGGGTGTTGTTATAATAAACCTTAATAGGCCAATAAACTTGTTGAATTTAATTATTTATCACTGCTCAAATATTTGACATTACTTTTCATGTAAATGTTTTTTGGGGTCTTTCTGTAAAATGTTGATCACATTTCTGCAAGATTAAAAAGTCCTTTACAATAAAAATTTATTGCACACACACACACATATATATATATATAAGTTTTTGTTAATGTCTTTACTTGCTTTCACTAAACTTCAAACTTAACCGTACTTGATACATGAAACCGTCAGTACTTGGTGAAACTCCACAATTACAGAACTGAGGAAAAACAAGACAATTGTATGTATCATAAATACATCCTTTATTCATGACCATAATTTTGCCCTGTACCTGTCAATGCCTTTACTGGCAAAACCATGGTCATGAATAAATGATGTATTTGTGAAATGTACAATTGTCTTGTTTTTCCTCAATTCTGTCATTAACTGTAGTTATTTATTTTCACAGAAACTCATAAGTGCACATCAAAAATATAAAAACATATTTTATTATATTAGATATATGATAAAATATATAAGTCATGTATTTTTAAAATAATATATTCTAACGATATAATGAACATAATAGAAATTGTATCTTCCTTGCATAAGCAGTGTACATTATAAAAGAAAAAATAGACGGAAACACCAAAACAAAAGCCTTACTTTAAAAATTCGTTTTAATACATTGTCCATAATATCCCACTTTGTCTTTCCACTGACTGACAAAGCTCCAATAAGAACTTCACTGATGTTCTATAAGAAGAGTGTATGGTTTAAAATTAGTAAATGAAGTTTGTAATTATTCCTATTTTATTTCAATAACATTTACCTTATATAATCAACAAAGAAAACAAAATTTAAAGCTATCAATACATACATACAATGTTAATAACCTGTTATTCTTTAGTCCTATTAGAGCTTGTGGTCACAGTTATCTCATAAGAAGTATTTTTCAATATGAAATCTGAACATATTCTTCTCATGAATTAATAATTACCAATGAGGATCCTATTTTCAACTGGGTTAATGTTTTAACAATTTAGGATTCTTTGCATGACATAAAAACAGTAACTATAGATTTATATTATAACAAGCTGAATGACCATCATATGATTGGAAATAATGATTAAGTTTTCTTCTCAAAATTATATCTATGTGAATGTTTTATGAATATGTTTTTTAAAACTAATTATAATATAGTAACAATATATGTATGGAGAAAACCATTTTTTATGTATATTTGGTCATCTCCTTTAAATATTGCTTGATTAGCATTTTGACTTCTGTATGTTTTTAAGTTATGTTCAAATGTTCTTCTTAATAAAACTTTATAGATTGAAACATGCAAAAAAACTGATTCTCAAAGACACATTCCTTCTTAGTCAACTGTACGACCCTGCAAATGATTAACTGTGATAGTAAAGGCAGTGAATTTTATTATGACTGTCTTCCTGGGTTAAGTCCTCTGCTGTTTGTGATTTATATTAATGATATTGACTCTGGAAAGACCAACAAAATTTTGAAGTTTACAGATGACATTAATATTTTTGGGGTGGTTAACTATATCAAGGATGCTACAGACTTACAGGGAGATAATTTGATGTCTTGGACCAATATGTGGCAGATGATGTTTAACTATCCAAAAGTAATGCATCGTTTGTTTTATGAATATATGGCTGAAAGAATTTTAAAAAGACAAACTTGCTTGTTGCAGCAGAAATCATCATCATTTCGTGAAGTTGCTTGTCGATCAGTAGCGCAACAGCCGAAATATTCGCATGACAGATGGATGGATGGCTTTTTGTTGATATATATTATCTGAAATTTCTATTTTTACCTTAGTTGTAAATTAAATGTATACTGATATAGATAAAAAAATTTTGTAAAGTAATTTTATAATGAATGTTAGAAAATTTCTTACCTCATTTTGAGTTTTGAATTTGTTATAATCACCATGGCAACCTAAAAATACCGATATGGTTACATGTTTGCCTTCTCGATCATTTGCAGCATCAGTAAGGTATATGTCTGTTGAAATATAAATTATAAGAGAGAGAAATAATTCAGATTTAAATACAACTCTTATTTACTTTTTTCCTAAATAATTGAAACACAGAAATATTTAATTGATCTCAACTCCTCATCTGAAACATGTTTCTTTATAGTGAAATCAAGTCATGTCTAGTACGGTGTGATTCTCAGCCTTACTTACACTCAGCACAGTATAACAGTGAACTGATATACAGAAATAACCAAACAATATATCATCTAGTACTAGGGTGTCAATCCAGGCTTTAGTTACACACAAATAACAATTTTCTTTCTTTCCTTAACCAGAACTAGAAACGTTCCTTGAATGACACAGTATACCTTAAATATCTAAGTTTGCAACAAATAGTACAAGAGTGTCAGTTCAAACTTTAGTTACATACAATAACACAGAATTGACCTGTTACCTAAGTTCATATCATCTAGTGCCAGATTTTAAATCCCACCTTATGTTACTTACAATAAACACAGAACTGTTCCAACACTTAATCATATCAACTTACCAGTGTTGATCCAGGCTTTAGTTTCACACAATAACACAGAACTGAGCAGTGCGTTAGTTATATGCAAGAGTAGAGAATTGACACATCATTCATTGAATGTCATATCAACCAACACTAGTGTCATTCACCCCATAAAGTATACTTGCAATATAAATTTATCTGTAAAACCATTCTAAAATAATACCAATCAGTACCAGACTCAAAACAGGACTTAGTTACATACAATATAACTTAAATTGAATGGTAACATCACCCAAATGTCATACTACCTGTATCAGAGTGTCAGCCCTAGCTTTGACTGCATATAACAAAGTATTCACACAAACAATTTGCTAACATTTTATCAACCATGAACAGACTGTCTTCAGGACATTATTCACAATTAAGTAAATAATAGTACCAGTACCATAAAAGAAAACAGTTTTATCTTTAAATAATTAAACCACATTTTAAGCAAAGAATAATTTTATTACTTTTATCAGAATCTGTTATTTCATTTTTTTAAAAAGACATTATGAAAAATGGATGTTTATGAATACTTAAAGCCCTTCTCAAAGTTTTAGGTTTTGACAAATCAAGAGACAGCTTCAAAAGCAGTAGCTAATAAAGATCTTGAGACACTTCTCAGTCCTGAAATTTCAAATTTTGTTAATCAAGAGGTAAATTACCAACAATAGATAAGACCAAAATACTCTTGTAACTATTTTCCCTCAATTTTAGTTATAAATACAGAAACAACTTACAAACACTAACTGATCACAAGTATTATGAAGGTTTAATGGGTTTTTTTATCTTTTATCTCTAGAATTTCAGTTCTGTTTCTTTAACAAATACTGTGTGATCCTACTTATCTGATGCAGCTATTTTATCTTTTGACTTTCACCACACTAAAACTTACCACACCTGAATAGAAAATATCTTACCAAGACCAGATGGTCCTGAGCATTCGGAGGCACTTAATCTCTTTTCAAGGCTTTCAGCACTATTTCTAAGAAGCAAGGAAGTCTGAGATGAGGTAAGAGAGTCTGTGGATACAAGTTTCTGTAATCGGCTATTGTCTTGTTTCAAGTTCACCATTTCATTCTAACAAAAATATATAAAAACAAAATTTTACATTAAACAGTCATAAATGTGTCATATTTATAAATTTGCTTCAACTTGAGAATGAGTTGTTCTGACATTTAATCAAACAAAGAACTTGTTGTGACCACTTTTTTCTAGAGGGGATGGACCTAAGTAATGTCTAATAACAATGAAAAATCTCTTTCTAAGCTCAACACTTTTATCAATAGAATATATGTAGTAGTTTTTGTTTTCTCAGTGCAAGGCTATATAATGAGCTATCTGTTTACCACGTATAACCAAATCCAGGATTTTAGTGTTGTAAGTCCATTGTAAACTTATTACCACTGACCCATCAGGGGAGGGGAACAAAGAATGCATAGTAAACTGTATTTCTAGTAAATAAAAGTTCAATGAAGATACATAAACCACCTAGAAACATCACAGTAAGCTATATTTAAGCACCTAGAAACGTCACAGTAAGTTTCTAGGTGCTTAAATATAGCTGACTGTGATGTTTCTAGGTGCTTAAATATAGCTGACTGTGATGTTTCTAGGTGCTTAAATATAGCTTACTGTGATGTTTCTAGGTGCTTAAATATAGCATCACAGTCAGCTATATTTAAGCACCTAGAAACATCACAGTTAGCTATATTTAAGCACCTAGAAACATCACAGTAAGCTATATTTAAGCACCTAGAAACATCACAGTAAGCTATATTTAAGCACCTAGAAACATCACAGTAAGCTATATTTAAGCACCTGCATTTTGCTGACAGTTTCTTTTAGGGTCTCTAGTTGTTGAGCTGAAGTCAGAGACTCAAGACGAATATCTGTAATAACCATTTCTTTTTCTCTCAACTGTTTCTTGAGTTTGTTCACTGTCTCTGATGATCTATCACCATCTTTCTCATATAACCTGGTTAGAATAAATAACAATAAACATTTTTTAAAAGTTTGAATCAAATTTTATATCGAAAGTTTTTAAGGAAATACAATATCACCAACAATTTTTGTTCATATAAAATATAGTACAGACTATTTATGGTAGTTCTCATATGAGTCAATGCCAGTTGAATGTGCTTATAAATATTAAAGCTATCTTTAACATTAATTTTGTTTAAGCAGAAAATGCCTAAGAATATTAATTACTCTTTTACTTTCAGCCTTCATCTCTGGATTATGTTCAAGAACATTGTTAATGCATGTAATACAAATTTGTTTATAACAAACGTAAAAAAAGGGCATCACAATATTGAAGTACATTGAAGAAAATTAGTTACCAATGTTCAAAGTTTTTTCTGGAATCACAAACAAATAAGTGAAATATTCTTTCATAACTATTTTTGTTCACTAGTATCTAAGCACACATTTTTGTTCTATAACAGGATTAAAAACACACTCATTACCCCTTGGAATATCAATGGCATGATTCAAAAACACTTGTTGCACCTCAGGGTATCAATCTGTGTCTCTAAATGAATAAGGTTAAAATACTAATAGTTTCCAATTTCAAACTTTGATAGTGTGAAACATGAAAAGTTACATAAACATTTACTACAGTTATGTGTTTATGAAAATGCAAATTAGTGATTATTCTTGAACTATTACTTGATAATTCACCATTTTCTAGAGCATTAGTGACCTTAGCATTTCAAATATAGTTGCTATCTTTAACACAGGGTCTCTCCCTCCCTAAGACACTTTGATGGCAGATTTAGTAGACTTGGTAAAACTTATATAGGATGTAACATACGATGAAATACAATGATTACAATTTTCCGTTTACAAATTGGGGAAAAATTAACCACATTATAGCTGGTCACATTATCAGCTTAAATCACATAATTAATAACAGTACTTCTTGTGTAGAGAAGGATCCACTATGTGAGCCTTCTTATTCTACTTCACTCATCATCACATCTGTTTTTCATACTAGATCCCAACAGATCTTCATCAGATAGCTCCAAGCCCCACTGACTGTAACAGGACCTCTTCATCATACAATTATCAAACATCACTATGCCCTTGCAAGGTTCTCAGATGTTCAACTTACAACCTTTCCAGCCACAGTGGATATGATCACAATTGACTTTTTAACATCTCCTTTGCTGGGGCAAATCCATCTATCAAGTCAAAGATACTGTGTCAGTATTCCAAATAGGTTTTGTGTTGACAAGTACAGTAGTGATAGTAGTAGTAGTAGCCTTCTACTAGATCAGAAAGGCAAGAACAAGGTCTCCAACCTCAAAAAGACAATGAAGAAAGTTCACATAATTTGGTTTGATAATGAAAAAAAAAAAAAAGAGAGATAATCAATTTCTGTATGTGACTTGCTGGTAAGTTGGTGCATCCACTCAGAAACCATGTGTATTCTTGAAATATGTTACCATCATATGGATTGCATATTTGGATACAGTAGATTCCAGACTTTCCAACAGTGTATGCAACACCTCCAAGAAACAATTGCTGGAATTTATAGTTCCTTGCTCTGTCACCCAGAAAAACATTACTTTACCTCTGGCTGAGGGAGAGATCCTGTATTAAAATGAATTTTTCTTTTATTATTAATATACTAATTGAACATATTAATATATTAACATTTTATCATTAGGATGTAAGCATTAAAACTGTTGCATTAACCCCTGTATATTCTATTCTAACTGATTATGTGTTTCACTGCAAGATGTAGTATATCTACATTGACTTTTAAAAATTATTTTAGTAAAAAAATAAACATTCTAATAGTATTTTCTTATACCAAAATTTTTTAATACAATAGGTACTTCAATTACGTCTGAGAATTTTTTTTGTACAACATCTAGCTTGCTAGATCCTATGCTGAGGATATGTAACTTACTCAGATGAGGAATGTGATGACTTGACAGTATTTCCCAGTATTCCTCCATTAATATGGTGTGAGCCAAGTAATGGAGAATTTGGAGTAGAGGAATCTGACTGAAACTGTCTAATGTCTTCCACGTCAGACACAGATCCATTTTTATTTTTTTTACTTCGAGAAAAGGCTTTGCTGAAAGAACTTCGGAGCTACATGAATAAAATACAATTTTCCTACAATGAATATGTGGACGATATACAAAAAGAAGAAAAACTGTTTACTGAATGTGAAAACAAATAAAAGAAATTAACATTTTTTAAATACCAAGTATTCTGTACCTCTTTTTTGGCTCACTAAATAACTTAATTTGAGAATATGACATTTTTACTGTTTTATATCTTAGAAATAAATGTGTGAATTTCTTTATGAATCTTAAGTTTATTAAATCTCCCTTATTATAACTAGTTTCATATATAACTTATTTAAATACAGATCTCTCTCCCACACCTAGAAAGAATTAAATTTTCAATAACCTGATGAAAAGTGTTTGTATGATCTATGTGACATAAAACGCAACAGTACAACTAGTAATCTACAACTATATGGTGCAAGATAATGCAATACGAATGGTGACTTTCCACCACTTAATCCGCACGATAATATAATTATAAATCATTTTTCTCCTGATCTTTATAGTTTGCTTATTTTTTAGTCAGAAGTTCTTCATAATAACATATTTTTAATTGTTCAGTTCAGCCAGTAGATATTAATAGTTGAAAAATGGCCAGTTTCAGACTACTTTTCTTTGAAACTACTACAACTACATGAAGTAAAAATATGATATGATTAAATCTTCCTCTACTTGGTTAAATATAAAATGATATAATCAACGAGTTTTCATTATGTTATGAAAACCGTGTGACACAACTGGTTCAATTTTATGGCATATGACTAGAAGCTTTTGATTTCATAAATACAACACATTTCATGAATTTCTATACAAGATATAAAACATCATAACATAATTAGAGATCCACAATCATATACTGTAATACGAGTAACACGATTAGTATCTCACCCATCCTTTTTTCTTTTTCTTGTCTTTTCCATCACTCATTTCTCCAGATCTGGAATTTCCACTGTTACCACTGGACAAAGAGTTGACACTTGACACAGAATCTGTAGACATTTGTCTAGACATCTTGTGTTCTTGAAGTGCTATACATATAGAAGTAAACATATTATAAATCACACGAGTACAGCACTGTACACACATAACAAATTATATATAGAGTTGAATTTAAGGAAAATAGTGTTAATAATTTCAATATATTATGTTTAATACCTCCTACAGTAAAAATATGATGTTAGGTATTAAACATAACATAGTAAAAACACTATTGTTAAACAATGTGAGTGGATGATAGCAATTATAAAACTGAAATTTAATTTCTTTTAAACTACAATTGTTGAAATAGATCTAAAACTCCATTTTTCTTTTTCACTACACAGAAACACTTAGAAAATCACTTCAAATTCTTATTAATGATTAGTATTTACACACAATTATTTTCTTTAGCAACATTAATATCCGTTACATTTTTTCACAATAGATCATATCTTACAAATCCATAATAATTTATTATATCTATCAAGATCTTTTCTTTATTTTTCTAAATATCTAAGTAAATTTAGACATAATTGAGATCATACAGGTAATATATGCAGTTAATTAAATAATACAAAACAAGGTTCT
>NW_013668210.1:63440-65230 GCF_000517525.1 Limulus polyphemus
GGTAATATATGCAGTTAATTAAATAATACAAAACAAGGTTCTAATTCACAAATATATAAGCACTTGTTGCTTTCACATAATCAAAAAACAGACTAAATATAACCACACTTTTTAGAGAATTTTCTTCTACATCTTTAGATATTTCTTCTCATAAACATAAGATTCCAGCTTGACAAATAGAATCTTAACAAATTTTACCAACTGACTGAATTTCTAAATAAGTGATGTATGTTACATTAATTTAATTAATGAAACTAGTTTTATGAAAAAAAAAACAAGACTGCAAGTGAGACAAAATTATTTTCTCTGAAGTTTGGTTCGAGTTTCTTGATGTACAAAGTATCTTTAACTTTAGAATCTAAAATTCCATCCCATTCTCATTCAAGATGTCTTTAACTGTTTGAAGAATTACTTGGAAACTGTTCAAGATGGTTTTCTTCACCAAATGATTTAGATTTATTGTTAACTTCTAATATAGATATGATTGAGAGGGTGGAAATTGGGGAACATCTGGGTACGAATTGATCACTGATCTATTAGGCCCAATGTTTTGTTGCATATGGAGATCAGAAATAATGATATTTTGGTTATAAATTTCAAAAACCAAATTTTAAAGGAATACAACAAAAATTATCTGTTGTGAATTGGGAAGTGGAGTTATTTGAAGATATTGATGAAATGTGGAAAATTTTTAAATGTTCAAAATAAACATATTCCTTATAGAAAGAAAAGGGTGGCTATAAGTAAAAATCCAGGTTGGCTCTCAAAGGGTATAAGGAATAAAATTAAAGAAAAGCATCACACACACAAATTTAAGAAGTTTAAATTGACTGGTATGAAGGGAGATTTAGAAGATTAAGAAAGTTGATTAAACAGGAAATTAGAAAATCAAAAAGGATGTATGAAAAAAGGTTGGCTGAAAATGTAAAAATTAACACTAAGGATTTCTTTAAATACATTAAGGGTACACAAAATGTTAGAATGGGGGCAGGACCTTTGAGAGATGATAAAGTAAGGTTCATATCCAATGATTATGAGATGACTGTTATTAAATTGTACTTTTTCTTCAGTTTTTTCTATGAAGAGTTAAGCAATATTCCTCATCTTGAACAGCTGACAGATGGGAAAAAGATTGAACAGGATGATTACATTAATTCTGAGCTTGTTAAGAAAAACTGGGAAGTTTAAAAAATAGTAAGGATTGGATATGTAAGACACTTGCTACTATTTTTTGTAAGTCCTTGAATAGTGGGCAGGTGTAAGAGGATTGGAAGTTGGCTAATGTTACTTCTCTTTTCAAGGGAGGTGGTAAAAATTGTCCTATTAATAATGGGCCTATCAGTCTTACATCATTTGTGAGAAAAGTTTTGGAAAGTCTGATAATAGATGCTCTCCAAAGTGATTTAACAAAGTTTAGAATTTTATTTGATAGTCAACATGGTTTCACTAAGGGAAAATTTTCCCTTACAAATCTTTTGACATTCATTGAAAAGGTTACTGTTTATATAGATGAGGGTAAGGGTGTAGATTTGTTGTATCTGGATTTTCAGAAAGCATTTGACAAGATGCCACATAAAAGGCTTGTAAAAAAAAAACTTATCTCTATAGATGTGAGGGATAGGTTAGCTAACTGGATAGGAGAAAGCAGAGGGTTTGTTATAAATGGACTTCAATCAAACTGAATTAATGACACAGATGAAAGAATGATCAATAAATTACTTAAATTTGTAGATGATATTAAGGTCTTGGGTGTTGCTAGCTGTGAAGAGGATGTTGCTGCTTTACAAAAG
>NW_013668210.1:65308-71135 GCF_000517525.1 Limulus polyphemus
GATGGGTTTTAATTATAATAAATGTAAGATAATACATGTGAATTATCATAATTTGAATTATAAGTATAATTTGGATGGGATTAATCTTAATAGTGTTATGAAAGAAAGATATCTTATTATAGTGATTGATCACTATCTTATGCCATCCAAGCAGTGTGCTGTTGCTAGTGGTAGGGCAAATAGGATTTTAGGTTGTATCAACAGAAATGGTGAATACCAGTCTAGAGATTATAAGTTCATTGTATAGGTCATTGGTTAGGCCACATTTGGAGTATTGTTTCAGTCTTGGGCTCCTTACCTTAGGAATTGTTGGAAAGGGTTCAGAGGAGTTACTAGAATGGTGCCTGGGATGGAGGGTTTGTCATATGAGGCAAGATTGAGATCTTTGAAATTGTTTTCTCTTAAAAAAAGGAAGCATTAGTGGGGATCTCATTGATGTGTTTAAGATTGTAAAGGGAATTGTTAGTGTTGATGCATCATCCTTTTTCACCTTTCATGGCAAGAAATGTAGGATTATGGGACAGGAGAGTTACTAGAATGGTGCTTGGGATGGAGGGTTTGTCATATGAGGTGAGATTAAGATCTTTGAAATTGTTTTCTTGTAAAAAAAGAAGAGTTAGAGGGGATCTCATTGATGTGTTTTAGATTGTAAAGGGAACTGATAGTTTTGATGCATCATCTTTTTTTCATATTTAACAGTGAGAATAGTAAGACTAGGGGGCACAAATATATATCTTGGCAAGATAGGAGTCATCTTCAGCAAAGACAGTTTTATTTCTCTAACAGGGTGGCTAGCCTTTGGAACGGGTTACTTTCAGATGTTGTGGAGGCAGTAAATTTAAGTGAGTTTAACAGAAAGCTTGATAACTATATGAATGATAATGGGTGGCTTTAAGATTTTTTAAAAATAGTTTTAATTCAGAGGATGGGACAGTCAAAATGGTTCAATAGGTTCCTTGTGTCCCTAAGCATTATGTTATACAGTTCAGAGTTTGTTTGTTATTATCATTTATAAATTTGATCTAACTTACATACTTATAAATTATTTTACATAGAGTTATAAGAATAATAAAAATAAGATTTAAATGAAAACATATGAAAAACACATATCAAATAAATAATGGAAAGAAAGTGTCCCATCGGAGCTGTATTAAAAATAAGTCTGTATTCACCCTCATGGGTCACTAGCAGTTAAATAATAACAATTTGTGTTTTTATGCAGGATTAAGCCCCTACTTTAACTCATCATTCATCTGATGTTTTGTCTCACTGATGTATACTGATTTGTAGAAAACATATACACATCAAAAATTCTGAAATACAACTGCCAAATTATACACTTAAATATGCTGAATATGTTTGAGTTTCAAAGTTATTAAGGTATTAAATCAATAGGTTGAAAGTGAATCAGCACAAGAAGTTAGTTAACTAGAAGTAATTATTACTAAAGATGGTAGCATTAGTAATCAGTCATTTATTTAAAAAGTTGTATTAATTTGTTAGTAGTTGGTAAGCTACTTGTTAGTTTGTGTGTGTTAGAATAGCTCACCATGCTCTTTAGTATTATTGAAAGTATGACGACGAACTAAATTTGCACCATTCGTACTTCTTTGAACTGCTTGCATTGACTGCAGTGCTATCTTTGTGAGCCCAGCTTCTGCACTCTGTTTACTGAGGGCTTCTATTGTACTCCGCAATTCCCCAAGTTCCGAGTCCTTATTAAAAAAAAGAAATAAATTCTATTTTTCACAAAATCCAGTAATTAGAAAAATTATCATAAAGCTCTTAATAACTGCTTAATAAAACTCTACAAAATGCTTAAGAGACAGGGGTAAAAAACAGTAACAGTATAAGAAACAAACTTTTAAAAACTTGCTATAAATGAACAACTGTACATCAACTAAACTTTTAAAAATGCATGGAAAGATGACTAAAAATTCAAAAATAAATAATCCTAATAATATCTCCTACGTTAAAAACTTTTGTTGACGGTGCTTGAGCAAATGTAATTAAGTCTAAGTTTCTTACTTTACAAAATGATTAAAACTGTGGGGCTCCCAGATCTTAAGCTAAATGTATAAAAATAGTATTTACTTACTTTTAATAATAAATATGTGTGGGTAAAGATTATTCATGAAGGGAAGTATCTAAATGAAGTAGTATATATTTTAGTATATAAGCCTGGCAGAGAAAGCCTGCGGGATGATTGAATGAAGAGAGTTCCGGGTAATTTACAATTCTGTTTCGAGCTAGTGTTTGTTTTCGAGATTGTGAATTGCTTTGATTGATTTCAGTATGAAATCAACTTATAAATATATTTATCACATGTTTTATTAGTTCTTTTGTCACAGACCTTCCAGTTGCAGGCATTAAAAAAAATGCTACAAAAAGTTTCTCCATGGAGATTTTCAAAAAGCTGCCAAGTATGATGGATCGCTCATTGTTATGCGATAGTTCAAAACATCATGTGTTTAAGGAAGATGTTAACAGACTTCCATAGAATTATAGTGAGAGTCTGACAAACAAGCATACTAGAACTATTCTAGACAAATTGTTAAGATGCCAAAAGCAACAACTTCTAATAACTTTGTCAATATAGACTGCCCCTGGCAAAATTTCAAGTGAAAAAAGAAAAGGTTGCAGGAAGACTTTACACATTAGGCAGCTTTGTGGAATGAAGTATGAAGAAATCAGAAAAAATAAACAAGTGTAGGGTTAATAAACCAGCAACCTGTATCTGTGAAAACTGATTCAACCATCTGAGATACTAAAGTAGACTGGTTGAACAAAAGCCATATATTACATTGAGAAATGCACATTTACACATGAAATGGTGGACTGAACAAAAACTATTGGCTTAGAAACATTGGCAAAAAGTTATACAGTTAGATAACACTGGCCTTTTACTATGAAATGGAGGTACATTTGTGTAGATACACCAAAAAATAGCATGAACCTTCAAGTATTTCCAGTTATATTTTGTCTAAAAGATGGAACAACAGTTATGCAGTGTAAAGACATCATAAGAAGCCAAGTTCATCCTGATAAAAATTAAAGGAACATTCTAGCACTAATAATTAAAATTTAAAAACATTATTTATTCTCAAAGATTGAAACAATGTAGAGTTAAAACAAAGTTTAGCCTATATTCATGTACCACTATCAGATATAGAGATTTCAGGCAAAAACTAATAGAATATTCTTAACTTTTCCAAATTTAAGCCAAAATAAAGTTTTTAAGTTCATGACTACTATGCTGTACTTTTTTTCTACCACCCTTGTGAATGTGTCTTTCAAAATGGTAAAGTACTTTTTCGTACAACAACTGTTACAGACTAGCTTTCCAATAGCCTCCAGCTACCTAACCTGATCTATCCAATCATTAGACCTTAGTCCCAATAAATCATTATGGGCTTTTTTGAAATTAGACTTTTAAATCACTTTCCAACTTAAAACATTCCACAAGGAACTGCAGGAGCTTAACTGAGGAATAGCATAATATTCCAGTTGAAACCATCTATGACCTTGTTGCTTCCTTGACAAATCAACTGAACAGTACTGAAGCCTATGACATTCCAACATCTCATTAAACCTTTTGACTAGGTCATGCGTTTTCATTATTTAGATAGAGGAAGATAAGAATTGACAAGTTGTAAAGATTAAAACTTTTTTAAACACATTTGCCGAGATTTTTTTAATATTTAAGATGCAAACAAAATTCATACCTTTTGTTCAGCACTGGCTGTTAGGTGGTGGAGCCTATTAGTCATGTTTGATAAAGACTGTTCAAATGCTGCTACCATATGGGCCTGAATAAAACAAAAGTTCATTTTAAATTAACTACATAAAACTAATCAATTCCTTCATATACAAAATAAAATGTTAATTAACCGTTTGTTACATCCTAACAACAATGGATCTTTATTTAATTTCTAAGCAATGTAGGACTAGCATAGCAAAAATATAATATCTACAAGTTACAAAACTTGTGGTGGTGCAAAACCTCCCTACCCCACCCCCGTACTAATCAGACAAGGAAGCTTAACTGTTAAACCTAACAAAAGTGCTAAAAAGTTTACAAGTTAAACGGTACCTAAATGGTTTTCATCACATTCCTCTTTTATTAGTTTATTATTCCCTTCTAGTAATATTAACACATTATATTGTTGTAACATTGTTCTTCCGTTGGCAGATTCTTTTAAATTATGAATATGTAGCAATAACAAATTGGTTTATTTCCTTTTTAATTACTAAAGAGGAAAGTAACTTGTTGTAGACCTATGTTTACAACTATGCTAATTGCATCATATTAACATAAAAATAAACTTATACAAATATGCGCAATAGCTTCACTGCAAACTTCCTTAGCAAATTGACTGACTTATGTATTCATAATCCAGTCCTTGTTCTAGATATTTTGCAATGGTTTTCATTCATTAATATTACGAAATTTCTAGAGCTAATTTGATCTTAACATCTCTAGCTAACATCTAAAATTACAACATTAACAATACAGTCTATAACAATATTATTTACAGCCCAGTACACTATCCGACTAATAATGTGTTTACTCAGTTACTTAGGTTCCTCTCTGTACTCGGGCATAACTGAGAGTTACTGCTATGTATAACAATTTTGCTGTTTTTGTTTCTAAGTTTGATCGAAATAAAAATAACTAGACCTATACATTACAATTACGTGAGAAAAAGTTTAGGTTACATCCTACAAATAGAGGGAGAGAAAGAAAAAAGTCGTAATAAATCAAGATAACCACCTAACACTATTTTGTATAAATGTGTTAAAGCTCCTCTGAGGGTAAATAGCAGGGTTGGTTTGGGGGGGGGGGGGCAAATGGGTGCAAGGACCTTGAATGGAAGAGGCCCGTGACTAAGCGAATAATAAAACAATCAAAACTGTATGTCTCATTGAAAAAAAAGTTTGCAACAGTGTCACTATGACAATAGCGATTTCAATTGTTTCGTATAAACCTATTTTGTCATTTTTCATTACATGTTTTTACAGCTTGTTCTGTCATAAATACTTACTCAGCTATTCAACAAAGAAATTCGTTGTCGTTACTTTATATTTATTATTAGTATCAGAAATAGTATTGTCGCGTCAGCGAGGTCACGTGACTAGTATCACACCACGCCTTCTCGAACCTTCGTGAATTATCGGGAGACTACTAGATTGGGGGTAGTCTGGTATATATAAGATGGTCACAACGTGACGGAACAATGTGTGTAATTGAACTGAGTATTGTTGAAGTCGAGCACGTGAGACGTTTGTTGAGAATTATAGCGTTTGTTATAGCGCGACTGTTGAAATTAAGTGTATCGCAAAGTTATATTCAGAAAGAATAAACCAGTTTTATTTAAGAAAGGACTTGTGTCGCTAAAGTTTCGTCGGAACGAATTTACGGAAAATTAACTAACGAACGGAGACGTAACAGTATTTTGTATATTATCGAACCGTCGCTTGTGCTTGTGTAGTGCTCAAATTATCATGTTGAATTGTATTTGATTTATTTATGAAGTTCAGTACTGAGTCCCCCCAGTATATACGTTACTTTCTACCCTGGGGTTACATCACATAACTGACAATTATTCTAAAACGATGCAGTCGACTTAAAAATAAGCCCAATACACTTAAGGCGAAGTATTTCAGAGTCAACGATATCGTTAAACAATATAAAAGAGCATAATATATCGACCAATAAAAATATCAGACAACAATGTTTCTAAACAATTACAAAATCAGGATTAAAATGGAAGTACAAGTATAACGACACTATTAATATATATATATATATATATATATATATATA
>NW_013668210.1:72232-74602 GCF_000517525.1 Limulus polyphemus
ATAATAAAGAACGCATTTAAATTTGTAAGTTAAATTCTTTTTTGACATCCTTTATTCAAACTTTCAGGACAGGCAATACTATTTGATTACCTGGCAAGATGAAAGGCGAATAAGACGTAATTTTAAAATAAGCTCCGAGCTCACTGCTAGCTGAATACAAGAGTTTGAGTACATTATATTAAAACGATTCTGGAGCCTAACCATGTCGTTACAGTCTATGTCGCCACGTTCTATCATGCTCCATCTGACGACCGTGCATATTGACAATAGCCATGCAGCGCAGTTTCCATTACAAAAGTCTCCTTTGTAAGGCTGTCACATTCAAAATACACCCTTTTTCCCTGCAAGTTTCCATAATCGACCTAGTTAGTGTACAAGGAGAAAGGTTTCTCAGCGCACGTTTCAACAGTCTGATCCCGCTGCGTGCAGCCACTTGGATGAGAACATCTCATATGGAATAGCATGAATACTCGTTTCATCATCTAACTGCTTAAGGTATGTGACGGTTGAACTAATATGGCGTGGAAGCAACTTGTATACATGTAACTTGTTTCGCTTTTCCAGACAAAGGTCTTTCTTGACTATGTTTTGTACTATTTCCTGGAGCGTCCGGATGGCTTTTGCCATTGACCTATGTGCTCGTAGATTCTCACCTGTTACAAAACAATGAACTATGCTTACCACAGTTGGGGTACGATTTGTTCATGTCTCTTTCTGGATGATCCTGGTTCCAAAAATGGATCTGTATTTGTTTTTGTTTTCTTCAATGTCATTAAGAATAAGGGATATCACCATCTGTATGATCCGAGTGTATGAATATTTTGCGTCGGAAAGAGCTGTTAGATACCCTTCGTAAAAATGATCAGTTTTCGGTGGCATCACATTACTCCTACAATATCAAAATCCAGTTCACGTACATGCCTTTCCACCGCGACTTCATATCGCCTGTAGTTGTCACGCGACTTGCTGATTTGCATAATCGAAATCATTTTAATATAACGTTCTTAACCCCGTACGAGCCACTTGTCTGTGCGATTCGCTTTGCTAATTGTATTAGTGACAACAGTAATGAGAAAGTGAAATCAAGTGCAAGTTCCGAAGCTACGCTGATTATAGATAAGCGTCTCGTTTTGAAAATTATCCTAGTGGTGTAGCCATTATCTAGCATTTATCTGGTAATTTTCGGTAAATATAATTTTACCGTAATGGTATTTGAAGCATGAAACCGTGCACATGAAGCCGATGAAATAAATAGCGCGTCACCCTCTTTTATATACCAGCTACCCTATATCTAGTAAATGCTAGAGCATTCGCCAAAGTACAGGATAGTTCTAAAAAGTAGAGGGCGTGAGAATAGTCACGTGATCTCGATGACGCAACAGTTAGTTGTAGGATTGCATTTTGTTTTAGAAATTGTCTGATTCTGTAGCCATTGTCCCGCAATTGTCTGGAAATGTTCTACAAACCCACTATTCTTACATCTAATACTTGAATTAGAAGGTCTTGCATGTAACATCTCAGTGAAGCAAAAGCTTCCATTGAAGCTGGACGTGCAGACCGGAAATTTATAAGACGGTATAAATATATATAAATCATGAGTCACAGAAATATCGACTGTTAAAAAGTTAACAATTAATAATCCCCATACCTTTTTTTTTTCGTCACTCATGTTTTGAAAGCCTGCTTAGAGCCTTTAAAACGACTAGCAAACGTACCCGTACGAGGCAACGTGACGGTAATGTAATGTGTGTGTAGATAGTGAGTAATTGAACTGCAGTCAGAAGTATTGTTGACGTTCGTTGATATAGCGTTTGTTATAGAGCGATTGTTGAAAATAAGTGTATCGTAAAGTTGTATTCGGAAAGAATAAACCAGTTTTATTAAGTAAGGATTTGTGTCGCTAAAGTTTCGTCAGAACGAAGTTACGGAAAGTTAATTAACGAACGGAGACGTAACACAACATTACTTTGAAACCTACACTTGACTTTACCTTCTTGTTTTATTTGCGATACAATCGGTAGAAAAAGTAAAACGTTACTTACAGAGATCTAGTACAGGGTTCGGGAACAGTTTTAAAATTATATTTGGTTCGCTTAGCTTTAAGGTTTTTATATTTTTGAGATTGAGAACTATACTCTTGGTGCAGTAGATTTGAAGAGTAAACGTTAATAAAATAGCTTAACTTACAAGTTCGAGTGTAATATATATATATATAATTTCAAGACCTATCAGAGAAAGAATTGTGGAACACAATAGTTATAGTAATAGAGACGATACTCAATACTTTTTGCTGGTACCGTATTTTTCGGTGCATAAGACGCACTTTTTTTACCCCAAAATTTCATGTCAAAATCTGCTTGCGTCCTATAC
>NW_013668210.1:75602-79171 GCF_000517525.1 Limulus polyphemus
TTGTCAGTTGAGTCGAGTACGTGAGACGTTCGTTGTGAATTATAGCGTTTGTTATAGCGCGACTGTGGAAATTAAGTGTATTGCAAAGTTGTATTTAGAAAGAATAAACCAGTTTTATTTAGGAAAGGACTTGTATCGCTAAAGTTTCTTCGGAAAGAAATTATACGGAAAATTAACGACCGGGGGCGTAACAATATTTTGCTTGAGCTGGCTCGTGCTTGTCTTGTCAAGAAGACTGCTTCGATTTCAAACAATGAACAGCATAACTGATGAAGTCCTACGGCTGAACCTAGCTGTGTTCTGTACGTGCAAAGTTTACGGGTTTGTTTAGGAATAAACTAACACAATATCGAAAACTACTTTTTTAATGATAGGTTGACAGTGATATGTTTGAAGTACAATGTAAGCAAAAACACCACAATTTTGTAAGAACGAAGTACCTGGATCTCCCCAAACTTCTCTCTTTCCTATCTGCCTGTGAAATAATCTCTTGCATAAATGATCTAAATGCGTGGGAGGTGATTTTATGTTCATAAAACTTTGCACCATTTCCATTTATATTGTAAATATACGCTAGCATGATATAAAGGTTTAATCTAATATTTAAATAAAATACTATACCAGAGTCTAAGTATTGAATTACATTTGTTTTGTACTGTACAACGACTATAATGAATACAGTTTTGGAAAGAGGAGATCAATAATGATTATATATATATTCAAAGCAAGCTGAATAACGTTACAAAAAGTTAGACTATTTAATTTTGACATAAAATATATTTTTCTTACTTTAATTCAATACAATTCTATAAAAAGGAAACCACAAATTGTACTATGTATTACAAGAGTTAGATGAACATCTACGAATTCTAAAGATAAACCACAACAACAAAAATAAAGAAAGAAAATTGAGAAATTCGAAGACAACTGTAAAAAAAAAAAGCGTAAGTTGTTAAATGAAATAAATAGCATCTTCCATGGTGTTAGTTTTTTTTTTTTTTACATTATAGTGTCTTAACTGTTTGTATTAAACTTTTACATATGTGTTTTGATTTGATTGGATATATTTGTGGTTAATATTGAAAAGTAACGTTCTGTAGGTATACAGCTAAAACACTAAAGGGAAGCTTTTGATAAAATAATATGGAAAATACAAGTATATGTTTTTTATTACTAATTTTTCTGCCAGTGTAAATTTAGGTAGTAAAATACACCAAAACTGGTTTGGTCTACAAAAAAGCATTTAAGTTTTAAAATATGGATTTATCTTATCACAGTTGATCGGAATTTTAACATTCACAGACAGCAACTTGGGATGACCAAAGTAATTTATGTTCATCAACTGAAGCATAGTCAACTGATGGAGCATATTTATACGATACACAATCAGATAGTGACACTCACACAGATCGAAGTGATAACAAAGTGTATTCTATAGTACATTTCTCACTGAGCCCCCAATAGGCTCTCAAGGCCATCTGATAACATAAAACCCTCCCCTTCACCTCACTCCACGACTTGAATTTACCTAGAAAGTAGTCAGTCTCAGAAGGTAACAATTATTAGATTAGGTAACATGGAAAGCTACCCGTGTATATGATAGTGGATCAGACAAGCAATACGTATACGCTGTATATGTAGATACACATCTTAAGCAAGTTTTGTGACATCTAGAAATGTAAAACTACAAACATATTAAGCATAGCCGGCTAATTCACCCGTGATGTATGTCTGCCTATGCCTGAGGTTTTTTAGTTTGATAAGTGCATGTAACGAGATTCACAGCTTCACCTCAAACGCTTAGTTACCATTCACCAAGTTCATATTTATTTTCCATGGAAATACTTATGAGAATCATTGCTATTTCATGGTGCCAGCGAAATAGAATATGAGCCTGGAAATAATGCAAATTATATATATAAAATAATGTCATAAAAGCTGAATTTAAGACATAATACTACGGACGAATAACTTTTCTCAAACAGAAGCAGGTTAACATAGTTTTTACAATCTTTTATGAACAATTCAGCTTATGTGTCTTAACGGACACTTTAATTTCGATTTTTATCTCAAATGTGACAAAGGGGTTAAATATACATTAAAAAATCAAATAGATAAGGGGTGAAAAAAGAAACTCATACCAACTCGCTTGTTTTAGGATTGGCTTCAAACGCCTTCCTCTTTGCGATAACTGAATGAAGCACTAGTGCTCGACTCGCAATCTGTGGGTCGTGGGATCGAAACCTGTTCCCCTTTCAGACGTGAAGGTGTTATAACGCGTCTGTCAATCTCACTTCTCGTTGGTAGAAATAGCCCAAGAATTGGCGGTGGGTAGTATTGAATAGCTCCCCTCCCTCTAGTCTATCACTTGACGATTAGGGAGGGCTATCATAGATAGCCCTCGCGTAGCTTTGCACGAAATTCAACAAACAAACAAACATTAGCGTAAAACAAATATGTAGTTTCAAGGCACAGGATGCTGTTCCCATTTTAGGTGTATAATTACAGAACTCTTCATCGCGATTTTACCGATGTTGTATTTATTCATAACGTCAGCAATAATTGGAAATAAAAAAAAGGGTACGGCATCCGAGGGTTTGGCATATTTTTTTAAATCCAGCCCTAGTAAATGTTTTATTCAAAGGACCCAAAACACAGGGTTCCATTCAAAAACAACAACAACATACATTAATTACCGTGAAAGGTGTCTCTCTATATCACCCACGCAAGCCAGTTAAATCACTTATATGTTGCAAGTTTGGGCGAGGAAAATGAAACCTTCAGTTTGATTCAAAACATGTGCGACGAAGAAACGTCTCGATTTGCTGGCACGTCCTCTATATACAAAGAAGCTAAAGAGCTTTAAGAATTAAAAGTAAGCAAGAAACTCATAGCAACTAAAACATATCATTACATAATCCAATTATAACGCGACCTGTACTTTGAGGCCGTGGGTGCACTAGAAGAGTAATGGTCAAATCCCACTATTCGGCCACAGATAAATAGGTTAAACGTTCGCGGTGGATGTTGTTGAATACTTACCTCTCCTCTAGTCTATCAAGCTCAAAATCAGAAAAGGTTATGTGCGGATAGTTCTTATGTGGCTCTGCGCGAAAATTTTAAATAAAAAACTAACTTTGTAAAAATAAAAATAAGAACCAAAAAAAATGAATTGACCTGTTTCTGCGAGTATTACAAAAAGACATATGGGAAGATAAAAAGAAAATAGAAGGCTTGATATTTTTTCTTAAATCACCCTGTTTTTCATTTAGATCCGAGTAGTAAATAGTAGCAGGTTAAATTAAACAAAGAAGACCAAGAAAATGTAGCTTTTAAATGGCAGGTAATGGAAAATGTTAAGTTGTTACACCATTTAGAAACTGATATGCTTCAGCGAATTTTGAAGAAAGTAATGATGTTCTTTGTGGCAGGATGCTAGAGCTCATTGTTTTACATTCAGTAATACCTGTGATGTCAGCCAGAAAAACTAGTTTGACAAACTAAGGAAGCAAAATCTCTAACTCAATCCAAAGATCTGTGAGTTGGTCACCAAACAGTGTTTTCTGTTG
>NW_013668210.1:79511-83321 GCF_000517525.1 Limulus polyphemus
TGTTTTTGGTTTTATAGGTGGGGGGGGGGGGGCGATATCTTCAATAGAGAAAAAAGGAAACTTCACATATTCATCAAAACGTAAAACAGTACAGAACTTAACAGAAAATAACACAGACGTCTAGCATTGCTTTAAGCTATTTTAAGTCATGGCTCTTCCTCCACATAATTTGAAGAAAGCAATTAGATTCTATTGGGCATAATATTGTGGACAGAAAGTTCACTATCCTTGAAGAAAATTCACTTGAACTCGAGTGTTGCTCATCCAACTTCTGAAGATCCATTAATCCAACGCGCAGATGCCAATGATTCTGCAGTAGAAGTTAATCCACCACACAGATGCCGATTATTCTATGATAGGAGTTAATCCAAAACAATGATGCAGATGACTCTGTAGTAGGAGTTAATCCAATATACAGATGCCAATGACTGTAATGGTAGTTATGTTTGATAACTACACGATGGAAAGAAAAGATAATTACCTAACTGAGCAATTCCACGAATTTTCTAAAAATAATATATTGCACTACAGCCTACAGGTAAAAATCTTTTAAACATTGACTGAGCTATGAACGCTATCGACAAAATGTGATCAAGGGGTATTGCAATGGCTAATGAAATCTCAAAACCCAATTGGCCAAGTAATAAGATAGCTGCTAAATGCCCACGAATATAACCTTATTATAATGCATCATCTTGGAGTGAACCACGAAAATGCAGATGCAATGTCAAGAAAGTCATGAAAAGAAGGGGATTGCAGGTGCAGTTAACTTTATGAGGGCTATCGTGGAGTAAGGCTAGAGTAAAACAAGGTAAAGTGGTCCAGAGAACAATCTTAGGATGCAAAAGCTAAAACTGCTAGTATCAGATCTGCCATGAAAAATGATGGAGGGAGATCATCTTGTCAAGCTGTAGCCCATTACACTTCACAGAATAAGATGTACTTGTCTCAGTGAGTTTTTGGTACAAGATTCTGTACCATAAATGGCAAATGTTAAGTTAAAAGCTATAAAAATGGTTGCAGTTTAAGTTTCTTTAGATTACTCTGTTCTAAAACTCATTTTCATTTCCACAATGTTCTTTAAGTTGAAAGCTGGAGTATTGAGAATACTTAAGTTTGTTTGTTTAGAATATCGCGCAAAACTATACGAGATCTATCTGCCGTCCCTAATTTAGCAGTGATAGACTAGAGGGAAGACAGCTAGTCAACATCACCCATCGCCAACTGTTGGGCTACTTTTTTTTACCACTGAATGGTGGGATTAGCCGTCACATTATAACGCCCCCATGGCTGAACGTGCAAGCATGTTCGGTGTGACGGGGACTCGAACCCGCAGATTGCGAGTCGAGCGCCCTAATCACCAGATCATGCCAGCCCTGAAAATATTAAGACAAGCGAGACATTCTTCTCAAATAGGTTTTGTCGATCTGAAAAGGTAGCATCAAATCTGCAATTTACGTTGATAAAGGAAGAATCTTATAGAGAGAGCTTGTTTGTTGAATTTCGCGCAAAGCTATTCGAGGGCTATATTTTGAAATGAAAGACGAGAGAGAAGACAATCAACCCCACCCATCGCCAGCTCTTTGGCTACTCTTCACCAACAAATATTGAAATTGATCGTCACATTATTATGGCCACCCGACTGAAAGAGCAAGCGTGTTCGGCGATGGACTTCGATCCCACGACCCGCAAATTGAAAGTCGACAGCCCTAATCACCAGGCCATGTCACGCTTCCTTTGAGAGAGCAATAAAGATCATTATGACGTATACAACTGGAACACGTTTTAATTAAAGAGTAGCCGTTGTTGTCTTTGGTCTACTGCTACAATGAACTGATGAAAATAAGTATATGACAGTTGTTAAGCGTTATTTTACAAAATGTTTAAAGTTATATATAGTGCTAAACCAAGAAAATAAAACACCGAGTAAAATGTAAAGAGTCTGCTTTGAGATTTGAAAGACTGAATTTTCAGTTAGCGCTTTTTATCTAAGCGTGCAACATATTGGGATTAAAGAAAACTAGCACATCTTTTTCAGAGTGAGTAGCAATTCTAAATCAGTTTAACATGTATGAAGATAATAGAAGGTAGTTGTGGAATCTATATTAATAATCCTGCTGGTGAGCTTCCGAACTCCAAGATATAAAGTCTGGTTTACTCACCAATATCATAAATAGTACAATAACTCTACTTATGATCTGAAAGTTCAAACATAGCGATGATAATACACCATTCAGTTGGCGAACACCAGTGAGATGACTTAATTATTTCCTGATAAGGTAATGGAGCATGCGATGTTTGCAAGAAATGAGCACTGACAAATACATAGGTCTAGAATGTTCTTATAGTTTTAGAAAAGTTGATAAATTACCATAAAGAAGGCTATGTGGAATTAAAAAAAGTCAGATTAAATAAGAATTAAAAGAGGAGATGTGGAATTAAAAAAGTCAGATTAAATAAGAATTAAAAGAGGAGATGTGGAATTAAAAAAGTCAGATTAAATAAGAATTAAAAGAGGAAATGTGGAATTAAAAAAGTCAGATTAAATAAGAATTAAAAGAGGAAATGTGGAATTAAAAAAGTCAGATTAAATAAGAATTAAAAGAGGAGATTAGTAGTTGTGACTAGATGATTTGAGAGAAAGCGAATCCGTTGTTAAGTTACCGAATTAAATTAGACTGAGAATGAAAGTAAATCTAATCAGAATCGTGACTGTTGTGGAATTAATTACAGGAAGACGTGGTTTTATCCAAGATAACACAAGGCCAAGTTTAAACTGATACATCAGCGAAGAATTAACCTGAACGTTTACACAGGTTGACTGCGTTAATAAAAATACAATTATAATGTTGTACTTGCAGTGAATTTTTTAACTATAACCTTTGAAACTTAATTATACATGACCATACTTCAGAAAATAAAACTTATTTTAGTTTTCTCGACATTTCGGCTGCTTTAGGAAAAAACGATCATTGTATTTCAAGCAAAGCTGAATTAACAACTAGTTCCGTAGTTAAGCTTCATAAAAATACAATAGTTATACTGTATTAAAATTAGGCCTATTATAATTTTAAACACTTGATTTTTTATTCAGTTCCTTAGGTATTTTCAAAAAGAAGAACGGTGCATAATAGTATTTCAAACACACTATGCCTGCCATATCCATGCCAACGACGCGCTTCGTTTAATCCAGAGCTCATCAGGCCGACTGGGATACAAGAAACATAACAGTAGTCAGAACACAGGTGTACTTTAAAAAAGGGTAGATTAAGTGTTCGAATAATATGGTTGAATAAAGTATTATTGGAAATACATAATAGACTACCACATATTTGGGTTCGAAAAATATTGTATAGCTTAACACTTCACGGTTTATGCTTAACTACCATAGAAGTGATATTCAATTTTATCGTGTAAATTAATTATTTTAGTTTTAACCCCAAACACCTATCAACAATAGTATACAGTGGCTATAGGATATAGAGTTGCTGTAGCCTTTATTGTTCTCTTTATGCACTATTTTGGAAGGAAAGCCTTGCTATCCTGGTTTAAACAAACTAGAATCTCTATCAATTAATATGTGGGGTCTGTTCATAGCTGACGTCTTTGTCATATGGCATTTTGGATCGAAAAGTTATACCACTTTGATGCTTCTTCAACAACCAACGTCACACTTATCTTGAAGCACACACAAAAACAAAACAGCTACATTTCTTTGACAGTCTAATTACGATTGAAAGAAAATATTACAAAAATTCTTTTTATCTTAAGACTTGTGTTTGTTCAAACAAACATTATAAATTTTAAATC
>NW_013668210.1:84195-86828 GCF_000517525.1 Limulus polyphemus
GCTGTAGGAGAACATTGAAGGCCATCATCCATTAGGATGTGCTGTAGGAGAACATTGAAGGCCATCATCCATTAGGATGTGCTGTAGGAGAACATTGAAGGCCATCGTCCATTAGGATGTGCTGTAGGAGAACATTGAAGGCCATCATCCATTAGGATGTGCTGTAGAAAAACATTGTATAAAACATATGGAATAACGACAATATATCATTTTCTTGCAGCACACAGAATCATTTATGTTATAAAACTTATTACACCCACAACTCAATTGTTCCCATGACAGAAATTTTCTAAATAAATATACTTGGATAACTTTAATCAATAAAGGAACCCTCATTTTGATTACATTAATTTCCAATGAAGTATGTTAAACTGTGCAATATCTTTTGAGCCAAAATATGTATTATTCGAATATATATATATTTTCCTAACGTTATATTTAAAAAAATGTTAAGACTCGTCGTTTATTACCCTCGCCGCCCTCAGGGGCGAGGGTATTGCAATCGGGTTCGTGTGTGTGTGTGTCTGTCTGTGTTTCCGCTCGCGTATTTCGAAACTAATAAACCGACGTATGCGAAAATTTTACACAAGATGGGAAGTCAGTATGGGACAGTTCTCTTCAAATTCGGCTCGGATCCATATCCGGATTACTTTGAAACATTTTAATAATGGAAAGGTGGGACATTTTCGCGGTTTGGGATTAATAACTCTGTAAGGTTGAGAGTCCTCATCACACTACAAACAACTATCCGTATCGTTGTTCATTCTGAAGCTGATTTTCTGAGTTTTCGAAGGTGAAATTGGACGTTATCCGGTATAATTGTATACAATCTCGAAATGGAGCGACGGTATGCAATATCTCTGGTTGTTCTTGTTGTGCATGCATCCACCTATGCACGTGTTTTCAAGTAACGTTTGTATTCTCGTGTATTAAGATGTCAATTGTAAGTTCACCTTCGCTGAAATACAGTTCTCCTGATGTATCCGAGAAATGTAGAATAAAATAAGTTTTATTTTCTAAAGGATTTTCGTGTATAATTATATTAATATTATCTAAGCGTCTCAAGCTCTCAAGTCTTAAATATGTACAAAACAACAAAGAAATAGAACTGGTAACACAATTATCGTCGGCGGACTGCAGTGGATAATTAAATTTAATTATCGTCCGTTTTTAAATGCGTGGGTTGATAGATTTTTCTTCCTACCTTCTGTTGTGAGTATCTGTAGCTAGTGGTAAACCTTGACCTGTAGGTTAGACTTGAAGATCAATGTTAATGAGCGGAAGGGAGGTTAACCACATACAGAAAATGTGTTGTTTCGGATTAAAGCTCTGCTTATTATATGGTCTTATTCTGGGATATAAAAGGGATCTATTATTTAAAGTTTCAAGGTCTAACTGTAATTCGATGCTACATTGTCTTATCCTGGCGTGTGACAGAGATTGGTAATTTAAAAGTTCTTTAAATCCGTTAGATTTTTCTTTCTTCAGTTATTTAGCACAACCTTATAAAGTAACTTTCTGTGAAAACTAAACCAACTTTACGCTGTAGGGTTATGATAAATGAATGAGAAAAATCGAATGGATGTGAACAAACTATAAATAATCAACCGTTTTCATATCCTATAATAAAGGCAATGTAATCTGTAACTTATTGTTAGACACGCAAGTAAACTACCAACGAAATAGGAGCATAAACAGTTCAGTTACAAATAAATCATGTTATAAGATTTGGACAATGTTTCCATGCGCTCCTAGACTCTTTAATCCTTTCTCTATCGGGGGTCCTCCGTGGGCGAAGAAAACTGTCGTACTATAGCTAGTAAATCTTTACCATGTGATTAAAGGGAATATCCCGAAACGAAGAAAAAAGTAATCACCTGCATTATAATGTGGTTTAAATACTGACGGTTGCAATATGCTAAGATGAAAGAGATGTACATAAAGTCCCTACAGTTTGACGACATTTCTGACTCACCGTTTTCAAGTTAGCAAATCCCAAACTTTAATAGGGAATATATAGTAACGATAACATACTATATAATGTAAGAATGTCATACTAAGTTCGAGTGTTTAAATAAAGAATAGAAGCTGAATCTACACTTTTATAAAACGATTTTTCTTGTATTATCGGTAATAAAAAAATAAGTTTTTATAGGTTTATCTGATTCGCTACGATACAATTATTTGAAACCTTACGTTTTGCAGTACTGACTGAATAACTAAAGAATTACACGATGCTTAAAATTGGCCTCTCATCATAGAAATCGTACTTACAGACATTTGTTACACAAACTTGGAGGGTTCATTTTAGGGGTTGGATAACCTAGATCATTATCATTCTCATATGTAACTTTAGGTAAGACGTATGGAACATAAATATAGTGCAATAATTTGATTCAGTTTGACATGTGGATACACTGGGGTTTGACTAGATGTCCCCAGATGATACTGATGGGACGAGATAATTGTAAGAACCCATGGGTGAAAGGAAAGAAGAATGTGTTATAATATATTAATCACTACATCTGTCACATCTAGTGCTGACGAAGAGTTTCGCCCAATATCAGGGCTCATCAGGCCAGCTGGAATACACAGTGGTAGTCTTGTTTGTTTTTGAATTTCGCGCAAAGCTA
>NW_013668210.1:87241-89852 GCF_000517525.1 Limulus polyphemus
ACCGTCACATTATAACGCCCCCACGGCTGAAAGGGCAAGCATGTTTGGTGGGACGGGGATTCAAACCCGCGACCCTCAGATTGCGAGTCGAGCGCCTTATCCACCTGGCCATGCCGGGCCAGTGGTAGTCTAGACACTATATATGTATTAATATCATATAATTCTGTACACGCTTATATTCGATGTTATGGGAAACCTAACAGTAAAAAAAATATTTATTTTTAGAAAACTTTTTCGTTTATTTCAGTTAAGCATGTAGAATGCCTGCAGATAAAAGTCTAAATGTTAGTAATTTTGAAAGCTGAACAACTATTGCATTGAAAGAAACAAAAAAAAAAAAGATCTAGCATACCTAAAAAATAGTGAAAACCTATATCATAAAAGTAAGAATAATAGTTACAACTGTTAGATTTCTGTTTATTCTTACTGAGAAATGAGTAGAGGAAAAAAATTCGAAAGTTATTAACGCCCTAAAGGACTACAATTATCTTGAAACACCCCTGTTTTTTGTTTTCATCTTCTCAGCGAAATATTTATTGCTATTCTAATTAGACGATACGTCTGGTGTCATTGCATTAAAACAAAACAATTATTTACCAATGAAATATCCATCTCTCTGTATTTCTAAGCAACTTTTTTGAAATATCATGTAAAAATGATCAGCCTTGGAATTAAAGTGGGAACTTTAAAGTTTAGCATCTGAACAAACCGAACTGTTAACACCCTAAGTACAGGGTGGTGCCCAGTTATGTACCAACCCGAAATATTGTCCTACTTGGACATATCATGATATTTTACTTTTATACAGGTATATGAATGCAAGTCATGGGTAAGTTTTCAAGCTTTCGTGTTTTGTGTATTCACAGGTAGGAAACAGCAGTACGGAGACTAACACTGCGAGAGTAATGGAAAACTCGTCGTCAGAATGGAAATGAGCGGTTCCGTCGCCGAGGAGCAGACCATGTTCAGGAAACACTTCCCAGGACAACCACCAGGGAACATGTGTAGGGCACATTCCATTAG
The DNA here is from genome assembly GCF_000517525.1 of Limulus polyphemus. Lineage (NCBI taxonomy): Eukaryota > Metazoa > Arthropoda > Merostomata > Xiphosura > Limulidae > Limulus > Limulus polyphemus. Next base: position 88,265 of record NW_013668210.1, read on the forward strand.
CGTTGAAACTTGCTCAGCACTTGTATTTAATATTATGCCTGTAGAAGTAAAATATCGAAGTATTGTCCAAATCAGACACGATTTGGGATGGATACATTATTGTGTCCCACGCTGTATAGTAGATGCTAAGGTACTTTTAGAAATTTTAAACAAACATTTACCGAAACACATTCTAAGTTCAATAGAGTTGAGATGATTTTTCATACAGGAGTGTTTGTAAGTCAAATAACATTGCGCTGAGACAAAGTACATTTAAGGTAATACTAATTCTCTGACAGTTTATGTAACCAGTTGCTAACCTTATAACTTTGTTTTTACTGACCTACAGTGTATTTTCTTCTTTTTCTTTTTACTGACATCATTAGAAAAATATTTTAGTATTTACAGGGTTACGGAGAGTGTTAAAATGTAACTTTTGGTTAATTGACTAGCTGTCCGTAAAATTGCTTAACGGAAGTTTTTATAAAACAGAATTCCGTGAACGAATAAACCACTACACAAAACAACATTAAATTCTCGGTTTTACATGTTTTATGGCATAGAATACAAAAGTACTTAACCTAAGATAAAGTAAGTCTTGAATTACAAGACCCTAAGATAAAGTAAGTCTAGGATAACAAGACCCTAAGATAAAGTAAGTCTGGGATAACAAGACCCTAAGATAAAGTAAGTCTGGGATAACAAGATCCTAAGATAAAGTAAGTCTGGGATAACAAGACCCTAAGATAAAGTAAGTAAATCTGGGATAACAAGATCCTAAGATAAGTAAGTCTGGGATAACAAGACCCTAAGATAAAGTAAGTAAATCTGGGATAACAAGATCCTAAGATAAAGTAAGTCTGGGATAACAAGATCTTAAGATAAAGTAAGTCTGGGATAACAAGACCCTAAGATAAAGTAAGTCTGGGATAACAAGATCCTAAGATGAAGTAAATAAGTCTGGGATAACAAGATCCTAAGATAAAGTAAATAAGTCTTGAATTACAAGACCCTAAGATAAAGTAAGTCTGGGATAACAAGACCCTAAGATAAAGTAAGTAAGTCTGGGATAACAAGATCCTAAGATAAAGTAAGTCTGGGATAACAAGATCCTAAGATAAAGTAAATAAGTCTGGGATAACAAGATCCTAAGATAAAGTAAATAAGTCTTGAATTACAAGACCCTAAGATAAAGTAAGTAAATCTGGGATTACGAGAACCCAAAATAAAGACGCGCGTGGTAAGAAATATAAGCAAATAGGTTATAAACTTGGGATCAAAGTACTAAGATAACTATGTGGTGAAGTTCATTATGTGAATTATAAGTTAACTATGTGGTGAAGTACATTATATGAATTATAAGTTAACTATGTGATGAAGTTCATTATGTGAATTATAAGTTAACTATGTGATGAAGTTCATTATATGAATTATAAGTTAACTATGTGGTGAAGTACAATATATGAATTATAAGTTAACTATGTGGTGAAGTACATTATATGATTTAATAAGTTAACTATGTGGTGAAGTACATTATATGAATTATAAGTTAACTATGTGGTGAAGTACATTATATGAATTATAAGTTAACTATGTGGTGAAGTACATT
>NW_013668210.1:90642-108935 GCF_000517525.1 Limulus polyphemus
ATAATACAAACAACAAAAGGTATAACAGCAAGCTATAGTGAAACTACGCATAATACAAACAACAAAAGGTATAACAGCAAGCTATAGTGAAACTAGCATAATACAAACAACAAAAGGTATAACAGCAAGCTATAGTGAAAAACGCATAATACAAACAACAAAAGGTATAACAGCAAGCTATAGTGAAACTAGCATAATACAAACAACAAAAGGTATAACAGCAAGCTATAGTGAAACTAGCATAATACAAACAACAAAAGGTATAACAGCAGGCTATAGTGAAACATGCTACAATCAACAAAAGGTATAATTGTCAGTTGGAAGTTTTTGCAGATTTGAAACACACATAATACAAACAACAAAAGGTATAACAGCAAGATATAGTGAAACACATAATACAAACAACAAAAGGTATAATTGTCAGTTGGAAGTTTTTGCAGATTTGAAACACATCAATTTGCAACTATTCAAACAGATAGCTATATTACATTTAAAAGTTAATATCACAAATAATCAAAATTACCTCAAACTTGATTCATCATTTCGATAACTCACTATCTATTTTTTAAAGTTAATCTTTAGAATATCTTATCCAAAAAGTCTTCAAAATTAATAGCAAAATGAGCTTGTTTCAGAATTTCACACAAAGCTACGCAGGGGCTATCTCTAATTTTGAAGGGAGCGACTAGCGAGAGAAGGCAGATAATGAAAAGAACTCCCCACCAACTCTTGAACTACTTATTCTTTGTCTGATCGAACAGTTGGATATGACTGTCACTTTTATGCAGCACCCAGGACCCCAAGGTGCGGAGCAAGTTTTTACAGATACGGGTGAAGAACTCCGAACCCTCGAATTCATAATTTGGGCACGCTAGTTACTATGCCATGCCCAGTTTTGTTTCGTGAAAAATTGAAAAAGTATGACTAGTATGTAAGAACTCAAAAACTTTAAAAACTTCTAGTAATGTACTTACAATGGAACTAAGCACTTTAAAGGTATGAGCATGTCTGAGAATGCTAGTGATTCTTGATCTAAAGCCGGCGCTGTATCAGCAGGGTTCCACTTTTCCTTTGCTTGCTTATTTCTGGGTCCGTTCCAGTTTTCGTTATTGATTTGACAATTATTTGGCTATAAAACACTCGGACCACCCTTAAGGCTTGGAGAAGGATTATGCTTCGCGGGCAGACAGTGGATTCTTTCACCCCCTACATGCACGTGATGAACCTGAAATTCCTAGTCCAAGATTCTTTATAAAAGCCTACACGTAATTAGGTATCTGACCCTATGTCACAACCCTCCCTGACTGCTCCCTTCACTGTGTGTGCTGAATCACTTGGTGATAACAACTTCTCAAGTTCTTCAAAAAACATTGCTTGTTTCATTTTCAATTTAGAACAATGAAGACAACAAAATCCTATAATTGGTACGATTTTTGGGTGTACGCATCAAGGTAAACAGAGGGAATCCTCAATAGCCGCGGTACTTGAAATTCTTTTAGACAGGATTAGAGTAAATTGTTCTATGAGACCTTTTTTTTTCCTTTTTTATTAGCTATATTTTTTGAGCCAGAAATACCAAGCGTAGGGAGCGTGTATACCCGATTCGATTTTATTACTCATCAGGATGTCTACCAGCCTACCCTCAAATTGAAATTATTTCAGGAAGGATGAGAGTAAATTAATCTATAAGACATTGGGCGTGGTCAAATATATTAATCGAAAGAGTTTGACCTCCTGAGCCCAAAACTGTAATTATATCTCAAATCGGTCAAGTTTGTACTTGAAAAAACAAACTCAGAGCTATTCTATGAGCCGCTATGCCGCGGCTAAAAATACATAACTTCACGCCTTATAACTCAGTCATACTTAGAAAAAAGATTAATGAATTAAACATCGATATCTATGTGACATAATGTAGTCAGAAAAAAATCCAAAATCAACAACAACAACAAAAAACACATTCTCTTCTGGTATTCTAGTCAAAACCTACAAAATTATATGAAATACAGACCTTTTAAAACGTGGTTGCACAAACTAAGTATTGCTAATAAAAACAAACTTGCGTTAGAAAACGCAACAAGGCAGAACTAACATATAACAATAACACACTAATAGTAAACAAAGAACTACTAACACTTATGGATGTCTATCATTTATATGTCATAAAGATGCATAATAATTATTGTTTATTTGTTGTTAGCATAAAGCTACAGAATGAGTTGTCTGTGGTTTGCCGTCAATATTGAAGCCCAATTTCTAGCGTTACAAGCCCTCAGACTTACCGCTGAGCCACCAGAGGGCATGCTTAAGAAACAGTTCCGACTTATACGTGTTATATTCTTGTTACAACGTTAGAGGAAAAAAAAATCTACTGATTTATTTAGTGGCGGTCAAGAAAGAACAATAACAAAACTCCGTAATTAGATCTTGCATTTTAAACTAAATATATCGTGTGAAGCTACTTTAAAGTACCGGTGAAACGTTCTCATTAGAGCATCAAATGGAAAACGATAATATTATATTACAAACTAAAAACATATAAGTTTCATTTCAATATGGATATTTTGGGGTATAATTCGAAAAGGAAAATCTTTCTTCAGTATGAATCCAAACGAAATTCTATAATGAAGTAAATTACATAGTTTTGTTTCTTTGTTTGTGATTAAGCACAAAGATACGCAATGGTTTATCTGTGTTGCGCCCTCCACAAGTATCCAAAACCCGCTTTTTCGTGACAAGTCTGCAGACTTATCGCTGTGTTATTCGGGGGGGGGGGGGGCAAACATTACATAGAAATTGTATTTCATTATACACAATTTTCTTGCTTGACGTTGCATACTTATATTAGCGAAGGTTAACGATAAGTCCTTACATAATTGTTGTTTGTTTTTCAGTTAAATTTCAGATGTTCATAGAGTTCTATGAGATGTCTGACCTCGATATATCTTTTCCTCATGATAGAAGGGACAGTTTGAAAGTTTTCTTTACATGATCAGTAGTTCATTCAATAAAAACACGTGGAAACAGTATTGTTATAACATTTTATAACAGGCTACGTGATTTGCTGAATCTTTCTTGAATAGTATTTTGCTGCACGTGAAATTTGTTTTACAAAACACACTCTTCTACCTAATTATAAATCCTTTATATATATATACAAACGGAAAACACTCTAAACGTGTTTCCCTGAAAACTTCTTTACAAGAAAGGTTATTTTAACAGGAACAAGTCCGGCTTCATTCCCTCATTCATACATGCGAGAAGCCAGGAGCTGGCACCAATCACCAAATCATCGCCACTATTACAGCCTGATGCATAATAAGATCACAAAGCACGTTCCTGGAGGCGTTTGAGCAGGCCAGCGAACAGGAGGGTGGGGTGTGGCGAAGGATGTGTCCTTGAGAATAACAAAGCAATACATCAAACGGTTGCCATGGTATTGGTTGAGATGAGAGCTAAGTATATGGAAAAAAGAGCAGCCGCGGTTGAAAGGAAACGTTTAAGTTGACAAAAAGAACGACTTTTACGTAACGTAGAATAAAGACTCGTGGTGTTGCAGGACAAATGTGTCTCCTTCATTTTTTTCTGTATCTGTTATAGCTATACTTTACTTGTTATTTTTGAAGCAGTGCAGATGTTTTAGTAGTACTCTAATATTAAAAATGTTCGTCGACTTCCTCAAGGCATCAATTTGTTGTTGTTCTGCGAGATAAAGGCTGTCAAATATAAGTCTATTCATGAAAATCAATACGTTTACTCGAACACAGAAATTCTAGAAAAACAATATCCTTGACGGATATCGTTATGGTAAAATATCTTATCATTTTTTCGTTAAATAATCCAAGTTTACCTCATCATACATTTATGTTAGAACGCTTAACCTTACACCATATTTCAGTTTTTATTGAATACCATTTCTGTAATTTTACAACAGAAGAACTACGGTGAAGTGCCGCAGCCATACTTTTCTTTCTCGGGTCTGTTTATGAAAATTCTGACGATAAAAATGTTGTTCAGCTACAAATTCAAGGTCATTACTTAAAAACAAAATTAGTCATGAATACTATCTTTATCCCTGGTATGAATAATTTAGTATAATAATAGAGTAGCGCAACGTTAAAAGGCTTCAATTAGCGCAACGTTAAAAGGCTTCAGTTAACTACCACTAATCACGTCTTTCGAAGGAGGAGGAAAGCAAGTACTACGTGCTGATGTTTCTAAGTTTGAACATTTAAAGTCACTACTCCCAAAATTTCTCTCTCTCTCATTTTTCACAAACATTGATCGATGAACATCCACGTTCAGTAATGTAAAATATTCTTTAAAAAACTCGACATGCTGACATTATATCAAGCAAACACGACTTAATCATCTCAACTACTGCAAAGACAAGTCCTCATTTGCATTTTCATTGAAGCACAAAAAAACAAGCCTTACTCTTTTTCCCCCACATTTCTCTGGGGAGCGACTGAGGGATAGGTCCAGTGAAGGTTTAGTTTTTCACGATGATGCCGATTAATTATAGGTCTTTTTTTTTTTTTGCCGGGCTCATAACAGGATAGAACATTCTATAGAGGGTGTTGTGCCCTTTTTTTTCGTAATGGAGAATGAGTTCCTTTCATATTACAGGCTTTCAAAGGTCACACATTACTTTAATTCTTAACACTAGTTAATTTTTTCTGGTATTAAAAATGTGTTTCTAAAGTATATCTGAGACAACCTAAAATTCAGACGATTATTATTTTTGCAGCTTGGCCTATCTATGGTTTTTCAATTACATGTTAAAGTTAGTGCATATATAATTATAATATGTCATGTTTCAATTTGCTAACATATTTTCATCACTTTCTTATCAGTAGAAAAATATGTTAGTCCTTTCTGTGAACAAACTTGTACGCCGTAGATAATTAATTAGAAACACACGTTTGATGAATAAGTCCTGAAATAATAGAAAGACAATTAGTTAACAGTGTCTTGGCATTTATTTTGTCGATATTATAACTGAAATTCAGCTCAGGTGTTTTGACTGTAGCATAGCAATGAAAAACATAGTTGCTCAATATCCAAACTAGGTCTATCTATCTACTTATTTATCTAATCTTTCAAATTTTTATCAATTTATGGAAAATAATTCTGATAAGCGCCTGAATAACCCATCAGTATACAAGTAATATTCCAACAAAAAAAAAATATTCTTCTGTTAACGAAAAGCAAATTAAGCTTATGTCCTGAACCTAAGAAAGTTGTAAAAGTCACTAACACAAATAAAGAGATAAAGAATTTGGTCACAAGTTATAAATAAAAACAAAGTTTGGAGCTCTGCAGGGTGATCAGTAACAAGCAATTAACAATTAAATATACACAATAATAACTGTGAACAGGGTTATTGTTTATTATCAGAATTTACAAAGCTTGTTAAGCCTAAATGATGACAACCAGAAGAAGGAGGCGAAGAAGAAATAAATGTACGAGCCATTAAATCCAAGGCTTACTTATTACGTACTTGGAACTTAACATATGCAGCCTTTTTATGTATGTTATGTATAAGAGGGTTATCTTATCGTGTGCATCACATAAAGTTAAGCCCTAAATCTCAACAAGATTAAGGTCTCGACCCGCAAATCTTATCATCAAGTTTATCTGGGCCGATCCCTCTTAATTAAAGCCATTATACTTGATGAAATTACAAGCGCGTGAAACACTGTCCGTCTTTAGTCTTGAAAAAGTTAATCAATCTAAAGGTCATTATTAAAAAATAAGAGTTTACTGAGATATTATTTTCAAAACCCACGAGTTTTGCTAGTTCACTTCTCTTCAAGAGAGGATGCTGTTTCATTGATGTTTGTAAGGCCTTTCTAAACAAGTAAAAAAGAAATCTAGAAACATAAGCTACAGAAAATAAGCTATAGTTCATTACAATCTTTACTTGGTTTCTAGGCATAGCTGAGAGTTAGAAAGCACACTCGATTGTCACAACCTGTACATTTATATACAGTCCAATTTTGTAAGTTTAACCTTTCTTATTATTTTGTTAAGTACTTGACGGTTTGCGAAAATGAAATTAGGCAGATAAACTTAGGCTGTAAAGAGAGGAAAAACTGAAAGGGAAAATGTTAACATTTCATTTGATAAAATTATTTTTAACAAGTCCCCGGTGTCTTAGCGGAAAGTCTACGGACTTATAATGAAAATTCCGAGGTTCGATTCCATGCAGTATCTGCAAAGCAGATAGTCCATTGTACAGCTTTTCATTAAGAAAACGACAACAAAGCCTTTAAAGAAATTTTTATCAGCCAATAGTATACCAAAATATATTATGATAAATTCATGACAATAAATATTAAAAAATTGTTTGTTAGTACAGAATCAGATTTTTTTTTTTGCAAGAATACTAAAATTTTGATGTTATATTCTGATATTTTAGAATAATTAAACATTTGTGGTTTACGAATGTTTCAACTTGCCTGGAGAACAGGACATGACTGATGACGTAGTTTGCGGTCGTACCAACTTCCTTCTTTTCGTGTACGTTTTTGTGAAGTAGAAACTTGCGTTTCCCATAAAGGCTCCATCTGATGGCAACAATGAAGATTTAATCGATATATAGAACCACCGCCACCATGACAAGTATTTTTGCAACAGCAATGAATATCAATGAGAGTTCCCGAATTTGAAGACGTTGCTGAATTTGTTTCGCTGCCGTTTCGTGGAGTATCAGGCGTGTCGATGCTGGTTTCATGAGACCCAGTAGAAGTGCTGGTCACTGTACTTCCAGCAAGCGAAACATTCTCACTTTCCAAGTGGTTGATACTTTCGCTGGCTGCACTCCCATAGTCTGAGTGACAGTACGATGAGGAATGACTGGAACAACCACCGTAAAAGTCTGGAAAAGCACTGTGACGTTTCAACGGATTAAAATCTTCTAAACTGTTGAGTCCGTAATAATTCATCCCTGAGCGAACACCTGTGTACAAGGTAGGCTCTACACGTGGAAGAGCTGGACTCTGAGGTCCAGATAGTGTGTTAGTGTCTCCTTTCCTTCCATCACGGTTCGCTTTAAACTTCCTTAACGGTTGTGGTAGAGTAAAACTGTGTCGAAAGTACGGCATGACGGAGAGCCCAACACTACCTGCCTCAAGTAATGGAGCGAACTAGAAAGTTCCAATTTATAAACACCCGCTGTTTTTATTACAGACCAGCTTGAACTTTGTTATTAGTATCCTAAAGAATCGGTCGTAGCACATGAGAGAAAGTTCACAATCTTATTTTGGGATGGTATCCTAACATCGTGGAGCACGGGCTTCTTTCGTCTGCATGTGAGTACAGGGTTGTGGGAGAGAGCACAGGTGTGTGTAGAAGAGTTGCTAATTTTTTCGCCCACAGGCAGAGACCTAAATCACAAACTTCTCAGATGAGTCAGCTATTGATTAGAGAAAGATGGTGAATTGTGTGGACCATAACATGCAGGAAGACGTTCACCCCAGCATCTCAGGTATTTTTTTACCAGAGGCACGTTTCCTCTCTTTCTTTTTTTTATGTAAAAAAATGAGATAACCACAAATATAGAAATACTGACAAAGGTTTTAATATTTCAACACTGTTCCCAGTATCCATTAATCTTTCTATGTACTTAAAGGCAACTATTAATCCGGCTGTACATTAACCAAGTTTAATACCAAGCTTCTGGCAGACTAACACCGTTTTGTGTCATGATAATAAAGAGTTGGACTTTATCCCCAGTCTTATAAAACTACAGGGTTTAATGGAATAAAAACATTTTAAAAATCGAGTGGTTTAAAAGGTTAAAGTTTAATTACCTGCAGCTAAAGTTCAAAATTGAAACGAGTTACAGGAATTTGTCAGTCGGTAAATATTTTCCCATAACATCGTGCTGTTAACAGAGACCAGGGATGTTACTAAAGCTGCCACGCTGTCTAACAGAGACCAGGGATGTTACTGAAGCTGCCACGCTGTCTAACAGAGACCAGGGATGTTACTAAAGCTGCCACGCTGTTAACAGAGACCAGGGATGTTACTAAAGCTGCCACGCTGTTAACAGAGACCAGGGATGTTACTGAATCTGCCACGCTGTTAACAGAGACCAGGGATGTTACTAAAGCTGCCACGCTGTCTAACAAGATAGTTTTAAAACCGCTTTTGTCGAAACTAGTAAACTGCGAAGTAGTGCGACTTTTTAACACAACAAAAACACGCTTACGCTAAGCCATTTAATTAATCCGTTTTCTCAATTTCATACTAATTAGTGTCGAATTAAAACAATTGGTAACAATAAAAACCTGTAAAGTCCTTAAACTTTTGTGAAGTCTAAAGAACAATGTACACCACACCGAGTAAATTAGTTACTGACATTCCAGTGGTGAAACACAGGGCTCCACAACTAAGGGAAAAACTAACAAGCTACTCTGTCTTCTCCAAAGTCGTCCTCATTCATTCATCACTGACAGCGATATATGGTTTGTTTTACGATTGCTTTCTTATTCTCAAGAGTCAGTTAAGGTCACCTGAAGCACAGGATGCACTGGTTGCTACTCCTGCTCCTAAAAATTCTACCTCAAATTCGCAAAGTTTGTTTCAAGTCCTGTAGAATAGCGTAGGGGTCCCAGATCTGAACTACATTACAGAAACGGGAGACAAGCTTTACAAGTAGTTTTAAAACGTGCCTCGCGGAGATCTTAAACTAGTTTAAACTCTGTACTATTATTTATGTCCTGTGCATTCAACGAGGTCATTCATGAACTCGGGCTTCTTACACATGCAACAAACAAGATAAACACGAGCTTACAGAAGAAAAGCATACGAGACTATTCATCAGTGCAACGTCACAACGTAAACTTCGTATTTCGATACGATCGGCCTTCATGTTTGCCTTGGGACTCAGACGTGTTATCCCATAATCCCATAGCCTTTTGAACCTGAAAGCGTCATGTGTTGTTAGCACGAGCACAAAAAAAGAGTCGTGTTATATATTTATACGTAGAGCATATTTATACTCAATCATAGATAATATAATCCACTCTCTTTCATTTTCAGATTGTAGTAATTAGTTTAAGAAACGTACAACAACACAATGTCGCATTGAGAGATAAAGTATATGTACTAAGTAACGTCACTGTACTCAACTCGATTGTTTTCTATCAGCTTAAGTTAATACTGTAGTATTCAGGTACAATGACGTCCGAGAGATAAATTCAAATATCCGCAAAAGGCAGATTCCGGAAATTATATGTTGAAAGTTATAATAAAATCAAATGATGTGTAGAAAGTTATAATGAACTCTGATAGCAAAGGAAAAGAAGCAAATACGAGTAAACAAATAAAATAGACCCTTATTCACAATGAAAATATGTGTTTTAGAACTAAACTGTCTGTTCCTATATTTTGTTCGAACTCAAACTGGCTGCTACGTTAGAACAGAGTTTTAATTACATTCGTGTACGGCAAAGACAAAATAAATAACGATGTAATACTGTACTTTCAAGTCAGGCCAAGGTCCTAGTGCGGGTTCCCCGCCATTCTTAAATTCCTTACGACAGCGATTATTCCAAATAAAATATGGAAGGAAGAGAACCTCAACTCATACCAATTTGTACATGTATCTGTGCCACTCCTAAAGTGTGGAGCAGAACCATACACAGAGTCAAACTGGTAGAAGCTTCTTTGGAGTAGCAGTTACAGTATATGACCTTTACCCAAGTAAAAGGAATAATGAATATTTATGATTTTTAGACAACCAGTTTACAAGGATGTCATTAAGTGCTTACAGAACACCTACACGAAAATGTTGAATAATGGCAAAAATATACCTTAATAATTATAAGAACATATGAGTGAAAGTAAGAAATAATGTAATAAATAATATGTCGACCATACTCTATCTGATATATATCCACTGCCGACAAGGCCATTCGTACAGTACCAGAGCTTATCAGGCCGGCTGTGATACAACAAACATAGAAGTAGTTGAAACGTCATATTCCAAATTAGCTGTGATAATACAATAAGTTGAAATCCAGCAAATATTAGTGTTACTAATTCAACTATGACTAAACGCAGGTTAAGAATGAATCCCAGCATGGCCACATGAACATTCCACTAATAACTGAGATTACTATAACCAAACGAGCATTAAAAATTAACCTCAGTATACCCACAAGAACATTCCATTAACGACTGACACTGCCAAGACCAATTCGAGCATTGAGATTTAACTCGAGCATGACCAAATGAACATTGACCACTTATTCAAGCAGAAGTAATAATAATAAATAATTAGTGCTAAAAATTCCATTAACAACTAACAATGCTAGGACTATACGAACATTTAGAATTAACCTCAGTGTAACCACAATAACATTCTATTAACAATGGAAAATGCCAGGATCAAACGAACATTACGAATTAACCTCAGTGTAACCACAAGAATATTCTATTAACAACGGAAAATGCCAAGATCAAACGAACATTACGAATTAACCTCAGTGTAACCACAAGAACATTCCATTAACGACTGACACTGACAGGACCAATCCGAGCATTAAGAATTAACCTCAGTGTAGCCACAAAAACATACCATTAACAACGGACAATACCAGGACCAAACGAACATCAAGAATTAACATCAATGTAGCCACAAGAACATTCCATTAACACCGGACAATGTTAGGACTGAAATAATATGTAGAATTAACCTCAATGTAACCACAAGAACATTCTATTAACAACTGACAATGCCAGGGCCAAACGAACATTAAGAATTACCTCATAGTAATCAATCACAAGAACATTCCACTAAAAACTGTCATTATTACTGGCGAGCTCATCAATCTTTATCTTTTAATATAGGTTATATTTAAAAGAAGTTAAATGTGGAACAGTGTTATATATGAAGATACACGCAACAGATTCGTGAGGCGAAAATCCTAATCTAATGATGAACAATACAATCAATGACGAATAACGTGTTCAATGGACGTTTCGGAACAAATTTATTTCTCTCCAACAATTTCATCGTCAACATAAGTAATAAAACAAAAAATGTAAAATTTTAAATACCATGTTTGTTATTATATGGAAAGCTACACAATGGGCGATCTGTATTGTGCCTATCGCGGGTATCGACCCCGATTTTTAGCGTAAAAAGCCCACAAGTTTAATGCTGAGCCACCGGAGTGAAAGTTTGAAAAACAAAAGATAGAACTGAAATGTATAAAAAGATGTTTCTAAGTGGTTTTATTAGTTTTGTTCTGGGATTGTGTCCTGGTTGTTCTGGGACTGTGTCCTGGTGAATTTGCTCTTTCTTTTATCCCTTCATTACAAATTTTTACAAATAATTCATTGCAATTTCTCAGTGTTTTTTGTAATTATATTAGTTATATTTACTGTAGACATTTAATTAAGATGAATTAGTTGATTTGTCGTTTAAACAGTTACACAATGGGCTATCAGTACTCTGTCCACTACGGGTATCGAAACCCGATATTTAGCGTCGTAAGCAAGCAGATTTACCGCTGAGCCACTAGGGGGCGTTTAAGATGGACGGAGTATATTTCAAAACGTCCAACAAGCAAGTGATTTTGCAATAAAATAAAACATAATACTATAAATAATCTACAACTTTAGAACTCCATAGGTCGACTTTTTCGCCTCCTTTATTTTTAAAGTTTAGGAAATAGCGTATATTTATAACAATTTTAAATTGTATGTATTGATGTTTATTTTATTTTTTTATTCTTCTCATAGTGTTTAACAAAAAAAATTAAACTTTTGCATGTAGACTCTTAAAACATATGAATATCTATATATATAAAGCAAAAAAAAACTGCGTGTCTGTCTGTTGATATGTACGTTATCTAACTAATCCTAGGTCGCTGGACCAATCTTAGCAAACTTTGTGAGATGATAGTTTGGAATAAGGGGCATGTTAGTGGTGGGTTCACAACCCTTTCATCCCCACTATTGCTGTTATTGTGCATTTATTACCTTGGACATAAGTTAACGTTAATTACATTCATAGATGGCGCCACGACTTTACACGAAAAAAAAAATATATTACAACAAAGACGCAGAGTGGGGGAGGTCACACAAACGTTTTATATATCTCAGACGCTAGCACTTTCTATGAGATAATATTATGAAAACAAATGGCAGCCACTATTGCAGTAATACATAAACTCAGATGAATAATGGCAGGAGACGGCTTGAATGGCTAATGAAGAAAAACTTTAATATAAGTTTAACATAACAGCAAATGTACAACGTTTCGACAAGGTTTTGTCATCATCAGGTGCCAGCCATTATTAGTCTCAAAGTGGGTTCCTCGTCATCGAATTTAAACTCAGATGAAGTTTCTACTACAACAGCCACCATAACAATGATAAGAAGAGTCATTTATTAAGTTATACCCATTGCTACGTTGACCCGTGACCTTACAACTTCATCCTGTAGGACACTTCTGCGGTCAATGACCGTCAATTAATTAATAGGGTGAAACAGCGTGGAAGGACATTAAGAGGTGGGTGTTGAAAGCGGGTAAAAGAAAGCACTCATATTGCCACTACGTCTTCCTACAGAGTTACCCTAACCATCCCACAGTGTATACCTTGTTTTAAGTATATACATAGTGAGTTCTTGAAGCTTCAGAGCTTTTCCTAAGGGTTTTCAACTGCACAACTATATTTTAACTTCATCATTTTTCAACACATGATGCCTTATTGTACCTCATATATACAGGCCTAGTAACAAACGGTCCAAAAAATGAAGAATATTCTAGTAAATACATTTATTTATCATCTCTGAAATCTTGTATATATATTAATATTTATCCACTTTAACTTACTTATATAGGTGAATTTTCAACTGCACTAATCTTTTTACAGATGCACAATTTGTGACCAACTGCACACTAGGTAAACCCCTGTAAAGCTTATACAAAACTTGGGGTGAGGTAATAACATTTTCCACACAGTTTTACTTGAAAATTGACAAATCGATGCATATAATCAAATAAAACAAATACTGATTTATTATTTCTTGTGAAGTTCTTTCCTGTGAATTTTCACGGGTGATTTACTAGTATTTTGTGAATATGACGTTTAAAGACAACACATAAGTAATTGACCTTGCTCTGTTTATATGGCAGTAACTTTGACTTTTGACATCAAACTGATGGCTGTAGGAAATTGTCATAAGATTGTAGCAAATACACAATACTGTTAAGATACTTAGCATCTATAGAATAGATTCACTGGGGTGAAGAGGGGTACAGTCAGGATGCGGGACGTACTGGGAGCCTTATGCTGAGAGCAATTTTCACAGTTTCTGCCTGTGTATTTGATGCGATAATAAATGACCATTATTGGATAGTGACTACAGAATGGGGCAATTCCGTTTAAACTAGTGGATTCAAGGTTACAATTCTGTTGAAATTGATGGATTTAGTGTCACAAATCTGTTTAAACTAGCGGATTTAGAATTACAATTCTGTTTAAACTAGTGGATTTAGGATTAAAAATATGTTTAAACTAGTGGATTTAGGATTACAATTCCGTTTGAGTTAGTGGATTCAGAGTCACAATTCTGTTTAAACTAGTGGATTCTTTTCAGCGTCATAAAAGTTGCAGACAACTTATTAATTACACGTCAGAAAAAAAAACCCAACAAATTCAACGTGATTAATGAGTCTGGTAATTAGTTACTGAAAGCTGTATGTCCAGAAATGTCCCACAAAATTTGTGTATCTCAAATGGAGTCAAACCACTTGGCAGCTTGTTTTTTACATAACTGCACGACGTTTTCTTACACAAGTACTTTAATCGTGTATGTTATGATTTTTGGACAAGTTTCTAATGACATGTCACGTTTTCTCAACAGTTCGTGTTGCTTTTAAGAGATAGCAAAAAGTACTTGTAAAGATATAAGTATAGATACTTATAGATACACATAGATCAATATATAGAACATAAACGAATAGATACATCAATAACGAAATAGACAGTTAAAGATAAATAACAAGGTGAATCAGATGAATTGATAGACAGAACAAAACATTGTTAAATATATGGATAAGATCATTGCCGGGACTTGGGACCAAAATGGGGAAGGGCAAAAAAAGTCTGACTTATTTTGAATATCTTATATATACTATATTCCATGGAAAATAAGTGGGGGCAACTGCTCCCTTTTATCCCCACCTATGAATAAGATAAATGCACAAATAGATAAGTAAGAACTGGACTAATAAAGAAAGCTAGACAAAGCAGGAAAATGGGCTGATATATGTAGATAGTGTTACGTCTCTGGTCGTTAGTTAATTTTCCGTAAAAATTCGTTCCGAAGTCCTTTCTTAAATAAAACTGGTTTATTCTTTCTGAATACAACTTTGCAATACAATTTCCACAGTCACGCTATAACAAACGCTATAATTCACAATGAACGACTCACGCGCTCGACCCAGCTGTCCGTATCGATCTCTGTCTGCAATTCAATTACATTGTTGCCGTCACTTCTTGGCCGTCTTACATATACAAGAATACCGCAAATCTAGTAAACACTCGAGGATTCACGAACCTTCGAGAATCTGACGTGTTACTAGCGTCACGTGACCCCCGCTGTCGTAACAATAGTTTAATGTACAAATAAAGAGGAAACAATTAAGACAATTAAATAAAGAACTATATGTAGATACTCAGCAGAGAGGTGAGATACAAAATTCTTGAATGACAAATTCGTAAAAATAGTTAGGTAAATAGAAAAAAGGAGGGAGAGAGAGATATATATAACGACTGACAGAAGGACAGTCGAGGATTTATAGTTACAAAGAAAGAAACTGTCATAAATAAAAGTTTATATTAAAAATAAGATACATAAATACAGGTATATATATATATCAATATTTCACTTTATAATTGTATGATATTTCCTCCTCTTTTGAAATTGTATAAAAATAATGAAGTTGGAGATTCATAACAGTAACTTAACCCTTTCATTACCACATTTATAGATAAACAAATCTTTCAGTGCCACCTTTATTGTTAGACTCAAATAGAAAGATGGGTAATGGTGTATAATTACTTATACCTCCTTTACTTCTTGTCATATGAACAGGAATTTGTTTAGAAATAATTGCATTAAATATTTCACAGGATATTATATTCTCATATTATAAGAATTATTAAGTACAAAAACTATTTGTACATTTATTTCCAAATTAATATACAACATTTATGATGTTTCATTTCAAAATTATTATAAAATTATTGATTTTGCCGCATATCCACTTCCAGTGTTGTAGTCGAGACTTAGAATATCTAAAGTTGCCTCATATACATTCGCATTTCGTTTTCACACAAACACATACATTCGTGTGTATATGTATACACATAAGGAGATTTTTCGATAAATACCTTGGGCCTGTTTATATCATGATTTAAACAAGAGAAACTATATGATTTCGAAAATTTTAAGTTATGTTTACACAAACCCTTATAACGATAAACGAGGTACACATCACTGACAAACATTTTTTTTTTAACGAGCTCGCCTAACCCTTTTTAGCTGGTTTAACGTTATACAAACCCATCTTTGTGTGTTGAACAACTCAGTAAGATAATTGGCAGAAAACGAACAACCACCTGTACAAACATGTAACTGTTGAATATTCAACAGTTGTTTCACTAACTAGCCGGCGGTCCTTATTCTGAACCAGATCTACAAGCCCAACTAAAGAGTGGAGAAATATTCAAGAAAATGCTAATCTTTTCGACTTCACACCCACTATACACCTAGGAAAATGTATGCAGGATCTGTAGTCACTCGCGTTTAATCATACTTCCCAAATTATAATTGACCTAAATGTACGATTCAACTATCTTTTGGTGCTGTACATATTTTAGGCTTAGTTACTTTAAGCGATAATTTATGATAAATGACGTTATCTCTTCTTTTTCTGTTCATGCACTATTTGTATTATGTTGCAAAGATATAATAACTAGTTTCAACAAACAGACTGTAATTAACGCAAGTTTTTAAAGTGTTTCAGGTAATAATCATATTTCTAGGCAAAGAAGGTCACCATAGAAGCTAGAAGTGAAGGTTAGCCGTGACAAGAGCTCGCGTTGCAATAGAATTCACTATTAAGTTATAAGAAGTGCTTAAAAAAGTGACCACGTACTTAGTGCAATTCGTCTTTTTTTTCTCTTCAGAGTATTGTCCACTTACAGGACAGTTAAGCATTCGTTTCTTCTTACTGCCTGAGTGACACTCTGTAAAAATAATTATATTTGCATGACTTGAGGTGTGAGGCTTTATCAGGTACGAAAGTATAGAATAATAACTACAGAAAAGTTGTAGAAATTTCTGAACATCCTATTCTGTGGGTAAAATAGTTTCTGAAATGAGTATTTTTTAATGAAAAACGTGTGACCAAATAATGTTCTTTCACTGGGACATTTTTTTTATATATACAGTTTTCTAATTTGTTTTCATGTGGGACATTTTTTATAAACTGTAACATTTTAAGATAAAGTACATAAACAAATTCTTAACTTCCCCGTATTATATTTGGTAAATTAGAAGTCAACGACCTTCCTCCTCTTTCTTTTCGATGCTTTGATTTGAAAATATCCAGTCTTAAGGCTCTCGATAATCGCAACCTTAGGGCCATAAATTATTGAGCAATTTAATCAAATTCAAATGACACGATTTCTACCCCTACTCCAGAGGTTAAGCACCTTAAACTGCTGTTTTAGACTTTTTCTGTTAGGAGGACTATAACAATTCCCGTTGCAAGTTGATAAATGTGCGATAAAAAAGACCCTGAAGGAAATATTAAGGTACTTCCTGATATAGTGAATGAAATTCCATTACATACTAACTTAATAATGAAAATATAACAATAACACCTGGCCTGGTAAGTTAGCTAGTGTGATATAAAACTCAGTAATGAAATTATAACAGTTATATCTGATGTTGTATGGCAATTGATATTCCTTAAAAACTCATTAAGAGAAGTATAACAATTATTAAAAGGTAATAAAAATAGAAGGTTACTGACAAATTTACTAGTGAATATATATAAGGTACTTTAGATGTAGTAAGTTGTTGTTTTATTAGTGCAAACCTACACAATGAGTTACCTGCATTCTGTCCACCATAGGGGGGAATTATGCCCTGAGTATTAGCATCTAAGTTGTAAACTTACCGTTCACCCACCAGGGGATGATTTAGTAAATTTGTTTTGAATTTCACAAAATGCTACATGAGGGCTATCTGTGCTAGCCATTCCTAATTTAGCAGTGAAAGACTAAAGGGAAGGCAGCTAGTCATCACCACCCACTGCCAACTCTTGGGCTACTCTTTTACCAACAAATAGTGGAATTGACTGTCACATTTTAATGCTCCCACGGCTGAAAGGGTGAGCATGTTTCATGGGATGGGGATTCGAACCCTCGACCTTCAGATTGCAAGTCAACTGCCCTAACAACCTGGCCATGGTGGGCCAATTTAGTAAGTTCCAAAGCAACATGTAATACTCATCTCACTGTACCAACAAATTTAATTATCACAATTAGCTTTGGACTGATAAACAAGCTAGTATTTTATAAAAAACAGACTAGTGGAATGGTAATAATCACCCCAGTTATGACATGTAAAAACAAGCACTTATTTCATAAGTCAAATTGTGTTATTTATAAACTCGGTAATAGATTTGTAAGAGTCACCATGGATCTGGAACATAAATAATTAAAAAAAACAGTTATTAATGGAAATGTAACAACTACCATTGAGTCAAAAGATATTAAATAGATCTCTCTAAAAACATTTTTCCTTGAGCAATAAGTTAATTAGTATTGTCTAAAAACTGTTAGCTGACTTACAGCAATTACATCTGATCTAGTGAATCAACTAGTGTAAAATAGAATCTCACTAATGGAACAGTAACAATTATATCAGGTCTAATAACCCCACGGTTGTTTTTATAGAAACTCTCTAGCTAAGCTGTAACAGTTATCCCTGGTTTACATATAATCTCACTAATGGAACAGTAACAATTATATCAGGTCTTATAACCCTACGGTTGTTTTTATAGAAACTCTCTAGCAGAGCTATGACAGTTATACCTGGTTTACATAGAATCGCACTAATGGAACAGTAACAATTACATCAGGTCTTATAACCCCACGGTTGTTTTTATAGAAACTCTCTAGCAGAGCTATGACAGTTATCCCTGGTTTATATAGAATCTCACTAATGGAACAGTAACAAATATATCAGGT
>NW_013668210.1:109867-125902 GCF_000517525.1 Limulus polyphemus
TCTCTAGCAGAGCTATGACAGTTATCCCTGGTTTATACAGAATCTCACTAATGGAACAGTAACAAATATATCAGGTCTTATAACCCCACGGTTGTTTTTATAGAAACTCTCTAGCAGAGCTGTAACAGTTATCCCAGTTTTAAATAGAATCTCACTAATGGAACAGTAACAATTATATCAGGTCTAATAACCCCACAGTTGTTTTTATAGAAACTCTCTAGCAGAGCTATGACAGTTATCCCTGGTTTATATAGAATCTTACTAAAGACAAGTGAAACAATAAGCCCCAGACAGATAGGTTAACTCATACTGGAATTCCGTAATAAAGTTTCTACATTACCCCTAGACTGATAAACCAACTAATTTATATGGAACTCATTAAAGAGAAATGCTACAATTATTTAAGATCCAGTAAGGTATCTAGTATAAAAACTCGCATAGAACTGTTACATTTAACCCTGGGCTGTTAAACAAATTAGTTTATACAAACATGCACTGACATCTGCAACAATAACCCATGGACTGATAGTTAACTATTGCTATATAGCAACTCATGAATAGAACTGTTACAATTACCCCATGTCTAGTGAGTTATCTATGATCACATAAAACTCAACAATAAAACTGTTACAATTACTCAAAGTTTAGTAAGTTATCTAATATTATATAACAATACACTAATAGAAGTGTTACAACTACTTCAGGTTTAGTAAGTTATATATTATATGAAACTCATTAACTGAACTGTTGCAACTACTTCAGGTTTAGTAAGTTATATATTATATGAAACTCATTAACTGAACTGTTGCAACTACTTCAGGTTTAGTAAGTTATATATTATATGAAACTCAGTAACAGAACTGTTACAATTATTCCAGGTTTATTAAGTTATATATTATACAAAACTCACTAATAGAACTACTACAATTAATCTAGATTTAGTAAGTTATTTAGTATTACATAAAAACTCAATAATAGAACTGTTACAATTACTCAAAGTTTAGTAAGTTATCTAATATTATATAACAATATAATACTGGTACAGTATACAGTATTATACAAAACTTAATAATAGAACTGCTGTAATTACCTCAAGTTTAGTGATTTAACTGTTGTTACATAAAAACTTATCAGTAGAACTATTTAGTCTGGTACAGTATACAGTATTATACAAAACTTAATAATAAAAGTGCTGAAATTACCTCAAGTCTAGTGAGTTAACTGTTGTTATAAGAAAACTTACCAATAGAAGCACTTGAAGCCTCTACCCCACCCAGTGTCTAAGCTGTAAGTCTGTGGGTATATAACGCTATAAATCGGGTTTTAATATCCGCGGTGGGTGGGCAAAGCGCAGGTTACCCATTGTGTAGCTTTGTGGTTAACAACAAACAAACAAAAACATACTTGAAAATGTTTTTCATTTTAAAGAACTTCGATTTAAGCATTGAAAACTAGTATGTAAAAATTGTCAATATTAACGGAATCATCTTGACATTCAACTGTCTTTGTAATTCAATGACGTATCCCGTTACTTCTTTCGCATCATCATTAGTGTAACAATTATTTTTTGCTTTATTTGTACTAAGCAACGAGCTATACGGTATTACTAAATACATGTTGACAATATACATTAAACCTGGAACAGAAGAGCTTATGCATTCATTCAAATATTTCGTTTCGTTCTTATAGTAATTGAAAGGTTTCATATACAAACTCTGTATGAAGTGTCGCTAAAAGATCTTTTTATGATTATTAAACGGAGCCTCATTTTAAAAAAGCATAAGTCTTAAGTCTCGTTCTCGTCGTTTGAAAAAGCAACAAAAATATCACACCATTTTACATACCTTAATTCAAAATGTCTAAAAACCAATATTTAGGCAATTTTAATAAAAAAAAAATCATGTTACACAACGAACGAATGTGAAGTTTCTGCTTCACTGCTTCGAAGGTGCTGCCCTCTGCTAGAGCTAAAATACATTAACAAGCTAAAGCTTGTAGTGGATGATTTCTACAAAGAAAATAATGTCAAATATTGCCACGTGCACATCGATGACCAATTACTGAAAGAATAAGGAACTTACAAATAAAGTAATATTTATCTTTATATCACAACAATGACTCAGGGTTCGAAAAAATAATAAATAAAAACAAGAGATTAAAATGTAACAATGACTTTATTTCTCGAATTAGTTATATTTTTTGAAAGAAATAAAATTAAACTAATTATCAAGAAAAAATAACGTTCAAAATTACTAAAGTGCGTTTTTTTGGTTTTCTTTATTTTTATTTTATAATTGAAAAGCTTTAATAGCTTTAAGCTATTTTAGTGGCTGATAATCATGATTCATTATTAGAATTAGTTATTAGCAGAGATAAGGTGCTTTTTTCTGATGAGTGGAATTTCAATAAAACCGTCTTTAAATAATAAGATTAATAATAAAACGACAAAGAAAGATAAATTATTTTAACTTAAATTATATTAAACTCAGAAGTTCACTCAAACAATTTTTCAGTCATCTTTAGTCTGTCATAATCCCTTTTCTACTTTAACATCGGAAAATTGCTTATCTTATAGTCATGTACTTATAGGTTAGAGAGCTATCTTTCTCAAATTAACGTGTTCTGTAAGGTCTTGCACGAACGTACGTGTTACAGACGCATTACAAAATAAGTAATAGCAGAACCTGTCAACAGATGGCAGGGCGATACTCCCATGTACCTAATTAATTGCAAAAAAAAAAAAAGTTTGGTATATGAATAATGGATAAAACCAAAAAATACAATTTTTGTAACTTGTTGTGCACTGGCGCGAATTATTCCTATTTCATATGCAAACACACAAATATAAACAAACTTACGTTGGTGGTCAGCTGGGAAGTAAGCGTAGCAATTTTTTCATTGGCAAGTTCTAATTCCCTCTTTAATTTTTTAATCTCTTGGGTCTGTTTGTCTTCAGCCTATGGAAACGATAATAAATTATACAAAAACGTATATTGTCGATAAATGTTTCTGAGATCTTTCTAAATACGCATTAATCACTACATAATCAAGTAACAAACAGTGACCAAACAATCTAAATAAAAGTTAATTAATATATGTAGAAACGCACAGACAGAATTTTTTCACAGTTATTTGACTCATAACACACGAAGGTTATTTATTATAAAAATAAAGTGTTAATTTAAATATTGAATTATTTTTACAAAGCGAGTTCTTCTAAAAATAATAAGTTGGGAAACACAGAGTGCCATTCACAATTTCTAAAACAATGGTATTATTACTTTGTGCTCGCTAGAACCATAATATCAACAAGTACTAATGTAAACATAGAATCATTGATTGTTTGTGGTTCATATAAACATTAGATTATGAGCTTAAAATTTAAATAAGTTACAGAAAGGATAATAACAATTATCTAAATGGGCTTTAATGACGTAAGGAAGGATATACTTTATCTGATTAACTTGAAACGGGAGTCTAATATGTAATTCTAGGAGTAAATACATGAATTAAAAATGTGCATAAGTAAATTGGAAAATATATTTACACTGTATTTAATGTTGATATGGGTAAGTTGATTTAGTATAAAACTTTACAGGGACACGTACGAAAAAGAAATAAAAATTTCAGAACTCGTTTGCTGACTTTTTAACGAGAATGCAATTTGAAAAAAACCTTTAAGTTTCAAAATTTAACTTAAATGTAAAATACATTCGTGGCTACACTTTCAAATTTAAAAGCATAATATTATAAATTCGCAACTAGAATATTTAAATTCAACTTTACAAATAAAAATTTGACGTTTAAATACGATTTTTCATGCAAAAAAAAACAACAAAAAACTTAGTTACATTGCCTCAACTGTACAAGACGATTGTAATTTTTTCTCAAGAGATCCTAAATATTTTGTAACCTAGCAATCCTACGAAGCATTTATAAGTTTGGAATATTAATATTAAATGTTAATATTATTATTACATTTCAATTAAAACAAAATTTGTTTATCTAAATGGTCAACCAATAAGGATAAATGTTACGTAACTAGTTTAAATTTTAAATCGATAAACACTGTTTATATATATCTAGGTTAAAACAATTAAAACTATTTTAATAAATTAATTTAAAAAGCTCAGGAATAAGATTAACATTACTTCACAATATATTGCTGTATCTTATCATAATAATGACAAACCACGTTAAGTTAAAAAATAAATCAATCTTAAAACAAGAAGTGCGAAAACCCAAGTGTTTTCTCCTGGAAGGAGGGAAGGTCTGTCTTTCGAAAACAATCGAATTATCGGTTTCTAGGTTTGCTATGTTCTATATGTTGTACAGCAAATAATATAAATCTTGCAAGAAACTTGAATAATTAGGAAACATGATAATATGTGAACGGTCACTTACTGTTGAATACACAGATGAAGTGGAAGAGACAACGGATAAAGATGAGCCATGCACTGAAATAAAATAAAACTTACTCTGAACACTTGCACAGTTTCTAAGTTTTACAAATGGATTTTTTAAAATTGAAAGTGTAAGAGTGGGTGCACCAAAAAGTGAGGAAACAAGGTAGGAATGGCAATGGTGTAATAAAACTTCCTCTGTACAACCTCGCAAGGAGGCGTGTCCAACATCAGGTCCATGCTTACTTCATTTATTCTTTCTATCCTGTATACAATACGCCAGGTGGACTAAACTTACCAAACTTGGTCATGCTTATCATACAATAACGAGTGGTATATGTGAATCGAATTATTAGAGGCAATACATGTACCGTAAAGTCTGTTTATATGACACCAGAATAATCAGATATTCGTGTGGACCCATAACTTGGATGCTTTTTTTTCTTTACAACTTATTCCTCCTTTTGAAATTGCATGAGAAGTCAACGGGATTTCGTACACAAGCTAAAAATTCAAAGATAAAATATAGTAATAGCTTTCTGTATATGAACGTCATGGATTCGTTACTGTCTGTGCATACATAGAAGAGTCACATACACACTTTTGTATGTACCCATAAGTTGTATAGTATCACAAACAAAGAAAAACGAAGTAGGCATGGACCAGATATTGGACACGCCCCCTTGTGAGGTTGTACAGAAGAAAATTTATTACACCATGCCCATTTCTACCTTTTTCCTCACTTTTTGGTGAATCCATTCCTACACCTTAATTTTTTAAAAATCTTTTTTAACTTTTTCATACAAACTGACATGATCTTATGTATCATTCATTCATTTATGTTGATATCCTGTATGTATATAATCAGTGTGGGTGTGCACCATAATATTATGCTACGTATTAAATGCTTCATGATTTAATTTAGAATACACATTATAAATTCCTTACAAAAAAGCGTAGCTTGTCTTCTAGCATAGACAGTGTAGCTTCTCTCAAGGCTCACCCTACTTGGCATACCCCATACCACTCACAATTTTTTGCAGATTTTGTCAAACCCCTTCACTGTTTTATTTGACCACACCTACTTAGTATATTGAATGAGCTTGTGGATACATGTATTTTAAAATGGCGTTCTTGTTCAAGATATTACTTGATGTACATCAAATACCTCTTCTTTTTGGCCATGTTTAATATAGAAAAACGCTAGCACTAGTACGTGGCCCCTGTACAATTGGTCTATTTGGTGCACTTATAACTATGGTTGAGTAGTTACCCCGAGAGTTCAGACCCATGCATTGATTGGCTGTATCAGGGAGTGTGGGGGAAAGGGGGTAGAGACGATACTATCTAAGACGATGATGTCATAATTCCACAAAGTGTCACCAGAGAGCGCGCTGGTGGGGACGTTTTGTTAGGCCGCCATGACGCCAGAGAGGATGACGTCATAGTTCCACAAAAGTGTCACCAGAGGGCGCATTGCTAGGCCGCCATGACGGACGATTACGTAATAGGTATGTTACACTCAGGTGTGTATATTACGTAATAGTTATGTAATAGTCATGTGTATATTACGTATACGGGCGGCATCCTCTGATCTCTTCTCACCTAGCGACCCCCCACTGAGGCGGCATCCTTTGGGCAGTCAAGTGAGGCCCTAACTACTAGTCTGTTTGTTACACAGCTAGTAGCGTTCAATGATGTCAGTCAGTGAGATGGAGAAATTTGTGATTTTGTGAATTTTTTGTATCTGCTTTGCTAACTTTCTCAAATGGTTCAATGACTTTTTGTATGCGGTTTGTGTATCACCTCAGGGTGTCTCTTAAATACTTTTGAAGATTTAATATTTGGCTGTTAAAGATGGATATGAGTAAATAGCTTGTACAGCATCCGTCCCATTCCTATATAAGTACTACCGTACTTATGATAAATATAAATAATCATAATTGTTTTAATGCAGCTAAGCCTAGTGCCTGGTTTAATGATGCATATGTAACAACTGGCAAAATTTACATCATCGTTATATTGAATATGTTTATACAATACTTTACATTATTACATATTTATTAGTTCGGTATTTTCTTTTAATTAATCATCGATCGCATAATAACCAATGTTTCATTTGATACACTAACGAAAAATAAACCTTACTTTCATCTTCTTTGTTGGAGATTTTTGATAACATTCCTCCCATGTAATGAGGCATAGATCCTGAAAATCGGACACTAGATGGCACTGCTGAGGCATTTGACGTCTGTGGTAAAGGATTGACCGGAGAAACAGGAAATAGGTAGCGTTGCGTACCCTAGCGTTAGAAAAGTGTGAATAATAGCACTCTTTATTGCTTTCTATTGATTCTTATATTTATTGTTTCTGAAAATATAAGTTAAACATATACAAAAAATTCCCCTTTTTTTCACAAGACCTCAGTATTGTTATCGTCTCTAAATGTTAGTTCTAACAAAGACAAAATATAAATGAACGGTTAAAATATTGCAATTCTCGTTAGAATACGGTTGGAAAATTATTTGATGACACTAAGCCTTTACTTATGTTCACATTTCTCTCAATTCATTATTAAGTGTATCACTAAGAAAGTTAGGACAACAGTAACAACAATGATTCTGTTTAAAAAAAAGATATAATAACATGTTGCACGAAAACTTCTTAACAAAACGTGATGTGATTTTGGTACTGTAGAGTTAATTTGTCTCATCTTGAGTTTCCAATGTGTTCTTCCGCAGAAATAGTTCTTGCTAACCCATTTCTCACTGTATACAGAACAGGCGTTGTTACTTAGCGACCGAATTAAGTATGTAATCATGTAAACCAGAGATGAAACATAATATTTGTTAAAACTATGATTTTGTTATACAAATAAACGTGTTTAATGTTGACATGGGTAAATTGATTTAATACAAAACTTTATGGGGAACGTACGAAACATGTAAACGAGAGGTGAAACGTAATGTTTGTTTGAAGTTAAGTACAAAGCAACACAATGGGATATCTGTGCTCTGCCCACTGCAGGTATCGAAACCCGGAAGCGTCGTAAGTCCGCAGACGTACCACTGTGCCGTTGGAGGGGGGGGGGAAGGGGGCAGAGGAAACGTAATGTTTGTTAAAACTATGATTTTGGCGTACAAATAAACATATTTAATGTTGACATGGGTAAACTGATTTAATACGAAATTTTATAGGGAATGTACGACGGTACGAATCATGTAAACGAGAGGTGAAACGTTATGTTTGTTAAACTATGATTTTGGTGTACAGATAAACATGTTTAATGTTGACATGGGTAAATGGATTTAGTACAAAACTTTATAGGGAACGTACGAAAAAGAAATAAAAGAAAATTGAAGCTCAGAACTTGCTTGCTTTATTTTGAATTTAGAGTGCAATTAAAAAACTTAATAAAATTTTAAAATTTAACTTAAATGCAAAATACAATCGTACAATTTAGAAACATGACAGAATATTTATATTTGACTCTACAAAATTTGAAATTTAAATATGACTTTTCATGTAAGCAAAACAAGTCTACAGCCACACCACTACTTCAACTATACAAGACTAACGTTAATTGTTTTCTCAATAGGTTATACGGATATCTTGTAATGTACCAGTGCTTAAGTACAGTGCTGTCTCTCACATAGAGTATAATATGTATAATTCTTTTGGTGCCATATCTAATACAAGAGCAATTATCCTTATACATGCTATAAGAAATTAGCACTGAAATCAAGTGCGTATTTCTAGATACTATAAAAAATAATCACCAACATAAAATGTAAAAACAAGCAAAAACAAAATTTTGATTTGTTTTTAACGCAAAATTACACAATTGGCTATCTGCGCTCTGTCCACCGCGGGGAATCGAGCTCTCTAGATTTTAAGAGTTGTAAGTTCGTAAACTTACCAATGATTCGCAGGGGGACACAATACGTTGAACAGTAAATAATTATTAATTTATTCCCAACTACCTGGAGTACCCGTCCCCTGGACAGAATTTATGTAAATTCATGATTAATGAAATATCTTAGGACATGAAAAGTTGCTTCCCTTACATGTAAGTGTAAACAATGCAAAAACACACATAAAACCGGAAAACACAAAATGTGAAGCCGCAAATTTGCGTGTATCTCTGCATGGACCCAATGAAGTTCCAGACTAAATTTGGTGAAGATCCATCAACAGGGAGCAAAGTAGTGGTGTACAAAATACGCAAAAATGCCCTTAAAACCGCAAAACTCAAAATTTATATGTTTCTCCCCATGGACTTAATGAACCTCCATACCAATTTTGGTGAAGATCCATCTACATCCTGCGAAGTAGTTACATGGACATACAACAGACAGTACTGTCATAATTATATAGATTTATTCTCAGGTATTTTTTGTTTAACTCTAAAACTGCTGTTTCTCTTCTAACAAATACGTAATATCATTATGTTTCTCAATAGTTGAAACTTGTTTACCGTCTGGAAATCTAAGTGTAATTATCAAATATTTAATATTTTGTGAAGATGAACAAGAATACTCATAATAAAAACATTATGTTCAACTATGCCTCCAATTTTCGAAAGTCAAGGTGAAATCCAAAAATCCAAAGTTACAAACTATCAACAAAATTGTTTTCATTTCCGGAATATAACATTTCAGTTGTTTCCTCCTGCAGCGAATAATTACAGAAGCGATGTAGGCAGCGTTTCCCAACTTAATCATATTTTATATTGTCAAAATATTGTTGATGAAGAAAGTATTTATTGTTTTCTTTATTTTTCGTTCTTTTATTTCCTCCTTACCTCACATCTTTTCAATTTACGACCTTACGTCAAGGCCCCCCCCCCCAGTGGCACAGCGGTATGTCTGAGAACTTACAACGCTAGAAACCGGGTTTCGATACTCGTGGTGGGCAGAGCACAGATAGCCCATTGTGTAGCTTTGTGCTTAATTCCAAACAAACAAATAAACCCTACGTCAAAGATAGAAATTATTTAGATTGCCCTCAGGGCCAAAATCTGAAATGTTTTTTCTTTACTTATAGCTATCTGAATTAATTATTCTTTTACAGCTTATTGCAGGTTGTATATAACCAACGCAAAGTGCTTGTTTTGAACTTTTATTTTATAAGTAATTAAATATTTGTAGTAAAGTTTACTTTGGGGTTGCTCGGGAATAGGTTTCTCTGGTAAAAGTTCTTTAGGTTCTTAAAAATCACGTTATTTTTAAATTTAGTTCTAAGCTGTTTCATGTACTATCAGTTTAGGTTTTTCAAAAGAATACACAGAAACTTTAAACATTTGTAAGACATTGTATACAAGGTACTATGAAAATAATAATAAAAAAGACTAACATGCGATTACAAATAAAATATGTTAAACAAATAGTTTCCTTTTTATAAGTTACTTTTCTTTCAATTTTTTCAAGTTATACAAAAACACGTTTTGCGATATTTATTGAAATTTCTGGATTTGTAAAAATCTAATTCTTATAACAGGTAGATTACATTACCTGGTTGTTCGAATTTGTATTCGGTGAGCTCGGCTGACCACTGCTAGCTGGATGTCCAGCAAGTGATGCACTGCCTGAATAGCCATTGTCCACTTCATCAGATCGCTGTAACATAGAAGGATACAACTTCTCTGACTTGGTTGACCTAATTGAATTGGAACGGGACAGACGAGGAGATCCTGACAGCTCCTTCTGGTGGATCATTAAACGAGCGTGAGTCAGGCTGTTAGCACGTGCATGCTGGATCTAGAGTTATAAAGTTAAAGACCGTTACGACTGCGTGGAATGAAAAGAAACGTGTTGTTTGTTTTTATTTCCTTTTCAAAACTGTTTTAAAATCTACCTAATTGATTCAAGTGTTTTACCAAAATTATAATTTTAATTGGCCAATTAGAAGACACGATTAAAAAACGTGTAGGAAAGAATGAAATGCACCCTTTTTTTTAACTAGCCTGCTTAATGTTTTTAGCCCGGTAACTTGAAAAGTCTGTTAACATAAGAGTCAACTATTATAGCAGATACGAATTCTTAAATTGGGAATCACTCGGTAATGTAGCTTTTACATGCAAGTGATGATCTTACCATGCAGATGCTTTGCTTTCCGTCATCCATCTAGAGACCACCCACTCTAAATTTTACGTAGTATTGCATGCGAGTCAGCTGCAGATATTATGTTGGTAGCACTGTCTATTTGAAGTTCATTGCTTTCAACAATCCAGAGAAAATCTTGTTTTATGGCTTCCAGCTCCATCTTTGTGCTGCTTGTGAGAAGTCTGAATGCTCCACCAGCCTTATGTAGAATGTTGTTGCTCAGAGATGATGAATGCCCAACTAACGTTTTCGCTATCTATGATGTTAGGATTGGTTTAGTTTGTTTTAAATTTCGCGTAAAGCTACACGAGGGCTATCTGCGCTAGCCGTCCCTAATTTAGCAATGAAAGACTAGAGGGAAGGCAGCTAGTCATCGCCACCCACCGCCAACTCTTCGGCTACTCTTTTACCAACGAATAGTGGGATTGACCGTCACATTATAACGCCCTCACAGCTGAAAGGGCGAGGATGTTTGTTGGGATAGATATTCGAACACGCGACCCTCAGATTGCGAGTCAAGCGCCCTAAACACCTGGCCATGCCTGGCTATTGGTGTTAGGAACCACCTGTGGCTAGAATGACAGGTGACTGTTCACTATAGTATTTAACTAGGTGCTAATAGGCTTATTCTACTCCATTCTCTGCCAAATCTCTACATTTTCGGTCTAAGTAGATCTTAGTGGCACCAAATTTTCATTCCACATGGGGGAACTTTGAGACCTAGTAGTGACAAATTATCACAATATTAACTGTATAGTCCCTTTCACTCATAAATGTCTTCTGCTGCACCTTTTGGTCTATTCTCTTCTTGGTTGGTGTCTATAATTTCGTTGTGGAGCTGAAATGTCCCAACTGAAAAATGCAATGGCTCGATGATAGAAAGCACGGTCTTTATACTGCAAGGCCTTAGTAAATAATTTTGTTTGTAACGCTGTTGGTGTTGTGCGATACTATTGAGGTATGTGAGGTGTAACAGGTATTTTGTATCTTTTCAATCTTAACTACTTGTGTAGCACTCATACTGATCATCAGTAATGTACAATCCAGGATGAAGGAGATAAAAACTTTGGTAGAATATAAGCAGGTGACATTTTTCAGCTCTATTTCTTACTGCAACTTTCAGTGCAATGATGCCTTTAGTATCTCCGGTAATCATGGTCTGTCAAATGTTACCCTCAGGTACTTCATTGTTTCTTCCAAAAAGATGGAATTGGTTGCAAAGGATGGTAATGTTTTGTCCCCATCAGCATGTCTGTTGTTAAGTGAGCAGAACAAGACAATGGCTTTGGCAGGACTGATGTGCATTCCTGTCATTGCTCAATTTACTCACCATGCTAAGAAATGGTTGCACCTTGCTTTCGATTTCAGCTTTGTTTTAGCCTCTGCTGTACACCGGAATGTTACCAGCATCTGGCTGGACTTGGTATCAGTTTAATGAGTAATAAATTCACGCCTAAATCATGATGAAATAATAATTAAATAGCCAATTTTTGCAATAACTTTTTCTCAGAATAGAAAAACATTTACCAGTCTTTAAGGCTTTCTTCCACACACACAAAAAAAATATTATAAACAGGTACAAGTGCTGCCGCATCATTAACAGCTCAAAATTAAGGTAACTTAGATCAAATATTATTAGGTTTTACCAAAGTGCCAAAATTAATGTGACATCATAAAGTGGCGCATAATACTAATATAACATGATTAGTTTGTTGGGCAGCGGATCGAGAGTCCAGGGCTCGAGACAAGATTTCGTGGAACATGCTCCCCAGTTTCAGCTATAGCTGCGTTATGAAAGTAGCAGTCAATCATATTATTTAGTTCAAAGTGACTGTTAAAGCACTTGGTGACGATGAGTGCTGCTGGTTGGCCATCTTTCCTCTATTGTGATGTTCAAAATAAGGGACAGCTATTCAGAGCCCCAGGGTTGCTGATTTGGTCGTTTAGCCCATGTGCCTTAGGTCGTTCGGGTTGAAAATTTTTATTAATACATATCATTGCTAATTATATCATCTACGTGATTCAATCACTTTCAAAACTACACAGTCCCAAATAAACTTTTAATTAAGAAAAATTATATGTTTTTATAACTCGAATTTCAAGATTTGGTTAACTAGCAGATAAAGCGAGTCACAACAGTGTTTGTTATTTTATAAATTTGTAAGATATTAACTAAATCTTAAACTTATACTTAGCTACAACGTAATATACTGTTAATTCTTCATCTCTCAATATTAAATTTCTTATATCATGGGTGAGTTTCCTTGGTTATTCACCTGAACCACATCCTAAACACACTGCCAGATCAAAGACCTCTGTGGTTCAGGCATAGCTGCCCATAATTTTGAAATATGGTCCAAAGGGAAGGCAACCAGTCGTCAGTATTGACTGTCACTCTTCCAGCTGAAATTGCGAGGCGTGTTTGGTAGCACCACGTCTCAAGCGCAATATTATTGGATTCCAGTTCGATCGGCCAAATTCGGACTAACGTGAATGACACTTGATAAACAAAGTAGATAATAAAAGATAACATGGGGAAAAAAGTAGAATTCTGAATAGAGTTTTAAAGTAAAAAATAATAATGATAATATAGTTCATTACCTGAGCATGTACACTCGAAGAAGTTGAAGATAAAGATTCCATACTCTCTGCCTCAGTAAGCCCACCTCCACTGCAACTTCTATTCCCTGTTCCTGAGATTACTGAAGCACCTGAACTGCCACTGTAACGTAGCCAGGCATAGGTGCTAGAATTGGATGACGGAAGAGAACTGCTAATGCCCAGATGTTCAATGTTAGCATAATTTCCCATGTCTCCATCGTTAGGCCTACTTGATGTAGACAGTCTTGGATGAATCGAGCGTTCTCGAGGGGGGAAACCAGAGAGAATTACGTAGTCTGAGTTTGACGAGCCATTAATGAGAGAACGGGTTCCGTAAACGCGTTCCCGGAGTCCTCCAACAGTCGGTGACATCAGAGAACACTGTTTAGATGACTTTCGCCCTAACGAGCTATATTCACTGTCAGAAAGGGCCGTTGAACCGCCAAAAACATGCATTTCATGAGTGTTTGTCTGAGTATTAGTAGACACTTTGATCTTTTCTCTGCGGTCGTAGATGCTTTTACCACTAGAAGACGCTGTAGACACATTCCTAGGTAGACTTGATGACTGGACATGGTTGATGTCCAGAGATTCCACGTGATAAATATCGTTGTTTTTCGTTTCTTCTGACTTTTCTTTTCTGGAATTACTGTGTGTTTTAGAGCTTCCTGTTTTGCTACTGCCATTCGATGACACACTTGATATACTAGATGGTCTTTTACCTACTTCATAACTTGTGCTGTTCCCCATTATAACTGCTCTAGATCCTTGAGCTTTTCGAAGGTCACGCGCTGGTTGACCCATCTGGTTTACGGAGTCTGAGTTCATCTTACTAAGCTTTGGACTAGTACTTCTTCCATTTCGTGAACTCTTTTCAATTCGGGGATCAAAATCTTGGTACTTCCCATCTTCTGTTTTCTGTCCCAGGGTTTTATGTTTAGATTTCTGACCTTCGTTTACACTACTACTCTTCTTTTCATTGGCAGACACAGAACAATTTTTATTGTCTTTATAGCGTGCTTCAGATTCAGTCTTGCCTGCTCGCGCGTGCTGTTGTTGTTGGAGGTACTTCTTCCACACAGCTGATGACATTTGGTGGAAGGCACTAGATTCTGTCTGCATTGAGCTGTCCGTTTTCTCCACGTTTCCAGACCTGCCACTAGATGATCTTGCAGGTGCAGACACACCATGAACATGTTCATCCCATACTCTTCTGTTCTTGTTCTCGTTAGAAAGAGAATATTTATTGGCTCCATCTCGCGATGTTCGTTTCAAACTGCCATACTGATTGGTTTCTGAACTCAGTGAGGATCCCGTCAAGTTATCATCTGTACTTATGTCAGCAATAGCGTCACTAAGACCACTACTGATAGAACTACTGTCGTCGAGGCTGTGGAAGAAACAATAAATCTTATAAGATGCATGAGGGCTTGAACTATGGACAGAATTATAGTAAAACCTTATGAGTTGAGAACTGGATCACTGAAACAGGAAGTAGCAAAGTCTCGTTATTTGGGAATTGGAGCTGATAAAAAAAAGGAAGAAAATGTCACAGGATAGAACTAAATGTACATTGAGGCTAATATTAAGAAATAAAATCTTACAAGATGACTATTGGAGGTGTGGGACAGGTTATAACGATTTTACTAGTTGGCAGTTGGAGGTTTGGGATAGGTAATAATGATATTTTACTATTGGCAATTGGAGGTTTGGGATAGGTAATAATGATATTTTACTAGTTGGCAATTGGAGGTTTGGGATAGGTTATAACGAAATTTTACTAGTTGGCAATTGGAGGTTTGGGATAGGTAATAATGATATTTTACTAGTTGGCAATTGGAGGTTTGGGATAGGTGATAATGATATTTTACTAGTTGGCAATTGGAGGTTTGGGATAGGTAATAATGATATTTTACTAGTTGGCAATTGGAGGTTTGGGATAGGTAATAATGATATTTTACTAGTTGGAAATTGGAGGTTTGGGATAGGTAATAATGATATTTTACTAGTTGGCAATTGGAGGTTTGGGATAGGTTATAACGAAATTTTACTAGTTGGAAATTGGAGGTTTGGGATAGGTAATAATGATATTTTACTAGTTGGCAATTGGAGGTGTAAAGTAATGGATAATAAACTTTACAATATTATGATGAGAGATGTAGAACAGATAACAATATCTTATAAGTTGAGGTTTGGAGGTGTAGAATATATGATAACAAAACCTTAAAAGTTAAGGATTGAAGGTTTAGGATACATAAAATCAAAATGTTACAAGATGAGGACTGGAGATATAGAATATATGATAACAAAATATTACAAGATAAAGATTGAAGGTGTAGAAAAGATAATAGCAAAAGCTTACAAAATGGGGAATGGGGTATAGGATACATAATAACTAAAATCTTACAAAATGGGGAGTGGGGTATAGAATACATAATAACAAAACCTTACAAGTTGAGGATTGGAGGTGTAGAATACATAAAATCAAAATGTTACAAGATGAGGATTGGAGATGTGGATAGATAATAACACACTTGTAAAAACTGGAACTAAGATCTTCCAATAAAAACAAACTTATAACAAGATAATTTATTTAGAAGAGAAACTTTTTTTTTTCAGTTATAATAGAAAAAGTATGGATGATGTTAAATAAAATATGAGTAACGCTTTGAAGAAATATTTAAATAGTTCCTTATTTCATAAATAGGTTTGGAACAAAGCAAATAAGTTTTATAAGAAAATGTATGGGTTAAAAATTATAGAAATCATTTATTTGTTTGTTTTGTAGTTAAACAAGATGGGTTATCTGCGCTGTACTCACTGCAGATGTTAAAACCTGGTTTACAGCAGATACAAGATGGGTTATCTGCGCTGTACTCACTGCAGATGTTAAAACCTGGTTTACAGTCAAGATACTAAGACGGTTA
>NW_013668210.1:126902-146931 GCF_000517525.1 Limulus polyphemus
GTTAAACCGGTTTACAGCAGATACAAGATGGGTTATCTGCGCTGTACTCACTGCAGATGTTAAAACCTAGGTTTACAGCAGATACAAGATGGGTTATCTGCGCTGTACTCACTGCAGATGTTAAAACCTGGTTTACAGCAGATACAAGACGGGTTATCTGCGCTGTACTCACTGCAGATGTTAAAACCTGGTTTACAGCAGATACAAGATGGGTTATCTGCGCTGTGCTCACTGCAGGTGTTAAAACCTGGTTTACAGCAGATACAAGATGGGTTATCTGCGCTGTGCTCACTGCAGATGTTAAAACCTGGTTTACAGCAGATACAAGATGGGTTATCTGCGCTGTACTCACTGCAGATGTTAAAACCTGGTTTACAGCATATACAAGATGGGTTATTGCGCTGTGCTCACTGCAGATGTTAAAACCTGGTTTACAGCAGATACAAGATGGGTTATCTGCGCTGTACTCACTGCAGATGTTAAAACCTGGTTTACAGCGTTAAAAAACCTTAAGCTTAAAAGCTGATACACCGGGTGACATAACAACCATAAAATCATAAGTTTGTTTGTTTCTTGAATTTTCGCTCAAATCAACACCATCCCACATTAACCAACGAATAGTTGGGTTGATCGTTACATTATAACGCCCCCACGACTGAGAGGGTGAGCATATTTCGAGTAGAGCGCCCTAACCACCAGGCAATGCCAAGCCGAAAAGCAAAAGAAACTGTAGAAAGTTGTATAGTATCAAACTTATTAAAATCAAGGCTTGACAAAAGTAGTGAAATTAATGCTTTATCTTGTGCTGACAAAATCTTCAAGAGATAATAAGCATAAAATAAGCCCGAAAAAAGTAAGTTTCTTTATTTTCATTCTAACATTCACAAGTATGTATATTTCTAATGATAATAAGCATAAAATAAACCCGAAAAAAGTAAGTTTCTATATTTTCATTCTAATATTCACAAGTATGTATATTTCTAATGATAATAAGCATAAAATAAGCCCGAAAAAAGTAAGTTTCTATATTTTCATTCTAATATTCACAAGTATGTATATTTCTAATGAAATTTCGTAGAAAGATTAAGCAGAAACATTTTTGTTAGCTGTCTTTAAAATCTTAAAATTAAGAAACAACTTCATGAAAATTGGCACAGTCAGTTAGAAGAATGTAAACGTTTTTTGTTTACTACTAAATTTTTTTTTATTTCTGTAGTACTGAATTCTTGTGAACTAAATACACTGGATGGAAAAGTTTTCAATAACTCGAGTGGAAAATGACTTTCCCTCTTTCTAAGGAAACAAATCAGGAATCTACAAAACGAAACAAAACCAGTTTCAAGTGAAATACAATTTCAGTTTTATTTCTCTAAGGCAAATGCTTATGTAGTGACTTAATCAAACGTTTCAAATAACAAAGACATTGAGTGCACATTCGTGAATTATAGATTACTTAAGTCAAACTCGGGTTGAGACAATGTTTGTTTCAATTTTAGCGGTTCGCCTGGGGCTAGTAAAATCGTCTAGAGTTAAGCATGGTGAGTTAGTACAAAAACCCACATAGCAAAAAAATGATTAAACTTATAGTATTTCAACAAAATGAGAGGTTGCGGGAAGAATCACAAACGAAATAATTGATAACAATGCTGTAAGCTACTTTAAAAGATACAGTAGCATTCAACTCATCTGTTACAGTTGATAAGTAGTATATTTAAGCTAATTTAATTATCGATATTCTATTTCATTTCCCTTGTTTGACAGAAGATCCGAGGTTAATTACACGCTGTATCCAATTCCCTATACTTCATTGGGAAACATTTATCAGAGTTCTAGTTAACCCGAACTCCCGGGTCCCGTACGCACAAGAATTTGTCAGGTTGTATGAGATTTGACTCCCCCGAGTTCCGAATACGCACCGCAAAATGCCCCGTATGCAAGGTATGCACAAGTATTTTGCTTCGAACTTTGTACCATAACGAACTAAACAGCACACAGTTTGCACACAGCTGTCCATCATCAATTTCTAAGAGATTTCATCAATGACAATAAATTGCTCGAAAATAAAGCTATCTGAAAGTACCACATGATTAACCCATTCATCTCGGATAGGTCAAAGTACACATGTTACAATCTTTCCCAAAGTTACATTCAAAATTTAATCAAATTACTTTATTATCAATGTATGTGAATAAGTTTGGCATTAGAACATAGATAATAAATCAAAGCTAAGTATTATTTAAATTTTAAGTTCTTAGTTTTATAAGGAAATATTTAAAAGAAATTCTCAATCTCCCCCAGTATGAGAACTGTGACGTTTGTTATCTATTTGTTATCTTTTCTATTTTTTTACTATCCCTCTGAGAAGTATGAAATTTAACGTAAATTAGTCGTTATAATGTTGTCATCGCTCAGGCAAAGCATAATTTCCATAGCCTTCAATCGTATTTAGTTACAGAGCAATAAAATAGAATATCAGACCCCTCTTGCCACGCCCACCTGTCACATCCTCTCTTTCAGAACTTGCCAACAATTCTCTCTGACATTTAAGACTATATTATTTATAACCAATAGAAGGCCAGAGTTTTTCTCTATCAGATGATTGAAGCATTATTTCCACTCCAACCTTCTTGATTACGGTATAAAGTTGATCGTTTTCTTTTGTTGACTGTATTCATGACCATAACAACTATTCAACGCATTCAGTTAAGGATTCTATTTTGTCATGATATAATATAAAGGGTCGATTGTAATCTTTCCATTTAAGGTAAAATACAATAAATTACACAATTAATTTATACAATCTATAAACTGCCAAAATGGTTTTTAAGTGATCTTGCAAATTTAACGTATTAAACCCGAGGCTCTGAAGTATGTAAATCACAAACTACACAGTGTGTACGACGTTCTGTATTATAGCTTCACAAAACACACTTTAGGCCTATAGATGTGACCAAGAGTTGCTACTACTCCCGATCTCATTCGTGCACTGCTACAGCACATGTTGCACAATGTGGGAAACCTGCACTTAACGACTATAGCTTAAACATAGATTCAATGTATTTGAGTTGTGGAACAGGAGTTCTGTGTTGTTGGAAATGAAGTATTAGGCTTTCTTATTGTAATTCACCTTGTTAGCGTTTAGCCATTAGCTTAAAACTAGTTTTGCATAATTATTCCCATTCTTTCTTGATATTTGTTCGAAAGGAATAAAGATGAATAAATGTTGTTGTTGTTTGTTATTAAGCACAAAACTACAAAAAGGGCTATATGTACTCTGCCCATCACGGATGTCGAAACCCGGTTTATAACAGTATAACTCCGCAGACATACCGTTGTGCCACTAGGGTGCGATGAATAAATGTAATAAATTTACAATTATAAATACAAAGATTTCAAGTTTTATAACTCAAGTAGCTACACATAAGGTAACATCGTACTCGTATGTCCGGCATAAGGCCGTTCATTTCAAACGTTCGGCTGAACTAGACTGATGACATTTAAGGCATGGTAAGAATGTATTGCCTGACATTGTAAGTAATATAAAAGGGTCAATCCAAATTGTGGCTCTGCCGATAAATGAGGGACGAAAAATTTAATCCATACGTGAGAAACTTACTCAATACATCATGTGATTTTTGAATAATTTTCAAAGGTCATATAGAAAACTATAACCTAGAAGCATCTTTATGTAATATTCTGTATAAATTAAATTTTTAGGTTAATAATTCTAATTAACATAAGTTCACAGAGCTTGGACGTTCTATCAAGATATTTGAAAAAATAATGTATGGGAACCAGTTTTTGTTTTTAATCTTTTGGCCAAAACGGTAACTTCTAGTTCCAAATAGTAAAATTCGCTTGGTCAAGTCCTAAGCAGATGCAATAGCACCCCTAAATTGCACACACGTATATGCAAAAAAATAAATCAATTAAAAGATGCAAAAACGGCCTCTGATACCATCATAATGCA
Organism: Limulus polyphemus; assembly: GCF_000517525.1. Taxonomy (NCBI): domain Eukaryota; kingdom Metazoa; phylum Arthropoda; class Merostomata; order Xiphosura; family Limulidae; genus Limulus; species Limulus polyphemus. The sequence continues at coordinate 130,873 of NW_013668210.1, forward strand.
CTATTATAAGTTAAAGTGTTCCGGGAAGTATACCCCCGAACACCTCACTACGTTTTCGACATTCATTTCCTTTTCCTCCAAGAGTAGCAACCCCTTTGAAGATTTCTGCCAACGCCGTTGGGGGTGTTAACATTTTAAAGACAAGGGAAAAGAAAAACTTGACTAAAAAAGTTTTGGCCTGTTTTCATTTATAATTCGCTATTTATGTAAGGAAGACAGTATCATTTTAGTGCGAGACATTCAACAGAGAATAAAAACGTTGTTGATCGAATTAAGTAAGATTTTCCCAATCTTTTTCATTTACTGTGCATAGTTAAAGTAGTGAATCCTGGGGAAATGTGTGTACTTAAAACAAAAACAAGACATTTCTAATTTTCTTAAGTCCCAAGTTTTAAATGTACGATTCTTTCTCTGTGAAATCTGAGTAAACCTACACTGAATACAGGATGACATTCAAGAATACTTTAGCACACATAAAACATACCTACAATTGGTTCTATATTTTCAAATCACAGTTTGACTCAACACTAACTCGTATTATTGTGGAAACTCACAGTACCATCCCCGACAGTCACGTAAATAACTTAAGTATTGCTGAGGACAAGTCCATGCAACGAAAGTCCGCATACATCTTAATTACAGAAACAGAACGTGTAAACATGACAATCTTCGTAATCATAACTATATCTTAGCTGCAGATGAAACATTAATATCTTACTTACCATCAAAGCACTTATCAGAAGATGGAATATTAATATCTAACTTACCATCAAAGCACTTATCAGAAGATGGAATATTAATATCTAACTTACCATCAAAGCACTTATCAGAAGATGGAATATTAATATCTAACTTACCGTCAAAGCACTTATCAGAAGATGGAATATTAATATCTAACTTACCATCAAGGCACTTATCAGAAGATGGAACATTAACATCTTACTTATCCATGTTACTTACCATTTCCAGGTAGTATATACAACATCCCAGCTAGACTTATCCATGTTATTTACCATTTCCAGGTAGTATATACAACATCCCAGCTAGACTTATCCATGTTACTTACCATTTCCAGGTAGTATATACAACATCCCTGCTAGACTTATCCATGTTATTTACCATTTCCAGGTAGTATATACTACATCCCAGCTAGACTTATCCATATTATTAACCATTTCCCGGTAGTGTAAACAACATCCTTGCTAGACTTATCCATGTTACTTACCATTTCCAGGTAGTATATGAAACATCCCAGCTAGACTTATCCATATTATTAACCATTTCCCGGTAGTGTATACAACATCCCAGCTAGACTTATCCATGTTATTACCATTTCCCGGTAGTATATACAACATCCCAACTAGACTTATCCATGTTATTTACCATTTCCCGGTAGTATATACAACATCCCAGCTAGACTTATCCATGTTACTTACCATTTCCAGGTAGTATATACAACATCCCAGCTACTTATCCATGTTATTTACCATTTCTCGGTAGTATATACAACATCCTAACTAGTTTTAACCAAGTTGTTGACCTTCTCCTTCTTACCTGTTATACCAGGCGTAGTAATCACAATATTTTCCTCGGCTCATTCTAACATTTGTTCAGATAGTGCTGGGCAATATTTCTGTAACTAAGTTACATCTCGTGAACGTGCCGGCCATCACAGTACAAACCGTTGCAGGGCTAACGACCAGTGCCACAATCGTCGCAGTGAGCGCGCGCAGTCGTTTCCCTCGCACATGAGGAATAGTAAGTGCTATCGATTGCATTGTTGGGCTATGCCACGAGAGTGTTAGAAATAGGGGTGAGGCTGGGTGAGAACAGGTGGAGACCTGAAGTTGCAGGTTTAACTTATATATCTCGAATATACAAAACGGTTGCCTAATGTCAATCACCCTTAGCTATTTCGCACAAGGAATCAATGATCTATGTGTAATTATTATAAGTGGTCACGTTGTTTGAAGAGTTGATACGTAACATAGCTTTGGATAATATTAAAAAAAATCCTTTAAATAAGAAGTACTCTGGTGGGGACAGGAAAAACAAACGAAACAAAAATAAATAATATTCAACGTTAAACTGGTACACAATTAACAACATTTTATTTAGGCCTATCTATGGCCTTTAAAAAGGATGACGTTGTAACGTCGAAACACGTAGTCGTCAACTTTTTGAAGGCCATAGATAGGCCTAAATAAAATGTTCTTAATTGTGTACCAGTTTAACGTTGAATATTATTTATGATTTTAACTTAATACAAAAGTGCCAAAATACTATAATTAAGAATAAATAGTTGGAAGAATAATGAGACAAATAGAAAAACAGACAAGATAAAGATATGGATAGATAATAGGAGACGAATAACACAAAGATCGAGATTAATAGACAATGAGGAATAGACAGATAGAAACAAAGGGGTGCATGTTAAAATAAAAAATTAATATAATTGAATAAAAATCAAAATAATTAATGTAAATTTAAATAAATGTAAGTTCCATACTTTTTCAATAATCGATTACGTTTCTCGAAACCTTGCATTTTAATAAGCTGTAAATTTACGGTTTGTAGTTAAAACTCCAGTTTGTACTATGCTTTTAGGTAGATCCAACGATATTCGAGATCAACATTTCAGTTCTCCGCTTTCTCTCAGTCATTATATGTAGCAAGTCAACCGGTAATAACATGACATTTTGTTAAATTTGACTTCGACTTATACGAGTCGATGACATACACTAATACATAACATGTTAATAAGCTGTTAAAATAAACATTCTAATTCTATTACCCACGATGTGTGTAGCACTTAACCCTGGAGACGGGGGGGGGGGGGATTTGACAAACTCATCCGTACGGTTTGTTTACAAGCTCTCTACGTATGGTTTGTTTACAGGCTCCTAACATGCTACAGAATACTGCGGTACTTTGAGCTTCCGCCCCAGAGTTGCTTGCCTTGTTAGGCTTCACTCGAGGGTTGTTGCTTTCAAATAATGCTCTCATTCGAACAACACTTGAGAAACCATGGCAGCACGACTGACGTACACTGTAGTTGATCCTGTTTTATCACTCGAGTGAATATGCATGAATATTGATACTGAATACATTCTATTAAACTCAACAAACACGAAAAACTTGATTGTATAGAATCCTACGAACACGTGAGTGAATAATGCAAAGGAAAATATTTTATGATATGTCAACCATACTACATTTGCTATATCCAGTGCTGACGATGCCTTTCGCTAAACATCAGGATTCTTAGGGCTGGCTGAGATACATCTGACATAATAGTGTAAGCGTTACATATATCATGAACTGTAAATCGGGTAAATATTAATTATTATCAGTTTTATGTAAGTCATTTACAAACGATTTTTAAGTAAGAATTAATAAGACAACATCATTATTTATTTTATTTTGACGCTGTTTATTTATTTATCACTTTCTGTTACAAGAACTGGCGAAACAGCAAGTTTGTCTTTGTGTTTCTGGAACGAGTCATGTTACATGTTAATGTTGTTGGTACAAAACAGTAGCTAGTAGACACGAAGGTTAGAAAAATAAATATACAATAATTAACCCAATAAAAAACATGTTTGTCGTCAAATTGTGAAAACCCGTCAGGAAATTAACTTTCACTAAAACAATTTACAAGCCATTTGTTGTCATTTTATGAATATTTGTTGGAATAGTAATATTTAAGCTATTACTGTAAATATATCTTATATTGTGAACAACCGTTTCAAGTAACACAGTTCACAGAGGACTATGACTGTATACTTTAATCTACAACATAGAAAAAGACGGAAAGATGAGCCTTAACCTGTGATGAAAGACCCGAGAGATGGCGCATGTGTAGAATCTAGTTAAAGTATCTACTTAAATTTTAAATCTAGATGGAGATACATGAGGCTGCACGTGTTCATTTTGAATCTACCCCTGGATTAAATAATTTTCGGATTGTTACAACTATATCGTGAGCACGGGACTTCGTTTTTTGCATTTACTTGATAATATAGTCAGCGTTTTCCTATTGTTTTGCTTTTTTTTTTTTTTAGTGAACCAATGAACTGGTAGAATTAGTTATGTTTTGCTCTGTATTTAAAAGGATTTATAATAACAGGAAGAAACATTATTCGTTGCCATCCCGACTTGGGTTCTCTGCTTTTCCGAATGGCTATTAAAACTTATCAAGTATATTTCTATATTTTATAACGATGGGAATCAACGTTTCTTTATGATGCATTAGTATATCCGTTTCACCGATAGCTACTGTCAAATTGTAACGGTATGGTTCAACGTTTCGTTATGATACATTAGTACACCCATTTAACCGATAGCTACTATCTGGTTGTAACTGTAGAGTTCAACGTTTCGTTATGATACATTAGTACACCCATTTCACCGATAGCTACTACCTCATTGTAACAGTAGGGTTCAACGTTTCGTTATGATACATTAGTATATCCATTTCACCGACAGTTAAGATCTGATTGTAACGGTAGGGTTCAGCGTTTCGTTATGATGTATTAGCATATCCATTTCCTCGATAGCTACTACCTGATTGTAGCGGTAGAATTCAATGTTTCGTTATAATTCATTAGTATATTCATTTCACATATAGCTAGTTTCTAATTTTAACGGTCGGGTTCAACGTTTCGTTACCATACATTAATATATTCACTTTACCGATAGGTACTATGAGATTGTAACAGTATGGTTCAACGTTTCGTTATGATACATTAGTACATCCATTTCCTCGATGGCTACTACCTGATCGTAATAGTAGGGTTCAACGTTTCGTTATGATACATTAGTACACCCATTTCACCGATAGCTACTACCTGGTTGTAACGGTATGGTTCAACGTTTCGTTATGATACATTAGTACATCCATTTCCTCGATAGCTACTACCTAATCGTAACAGTAGGGTTCAACGTTTCGCTATGATACATTAGTATACCCATTTCACCGATAGTTAAAATCTGATTGTAACGGTATGGTTCAACGTTTCGTTATGATACATTTGTTTATTCGTCTCAGAGATAACTACTTTAGTTATAGTTGAGAGAGATGGTTTTACAGAAACGAATCTTCGATAAAGCGATGCCATATCTCTTTAGACTGAGTTGTTTAAGCAATTATTTTAGTAGTTTCCAAAGTATTATAAAGTTCAATTCTTATTAGTTAGGTAGCCGTTTTTACACACACTTTACTTTTTTGTACACCAAACGTTTGAAAGTTGATATTACACATTGGTCTTACGTTTCACTAGCTATGAAAACTATACCGAGTTTGATCGACGACCGTCTATACTGAATGTATGTTACAGTAGAATGAAATTGATTAGGTGCTCCTCATTCGTCTCAGAAGTATGCTTCTAAAGTATGCTCAGAAAATATTTGCATGATTGGTTAAAGAATGAATATATATATAGCCGTTCTGAAAACGTGACAAAATTCCAGGCAAAGAACCGACGCCAGTATACGTAATGATGCAGTACGTAAGTCGGAGTCGTCGTAAGCAGCTAATCTAAGAGATAGGCATTTATATTTCACAAGTGATGAAGACACCTTTATCTGTCTGTCTGCCTGCCACCAGCCGTCTAGAATGTTCTTTAGGCGGAGCAGTACGGCATTCCTTCTGATCAATCGTTCAGCCAAACGCAGCTTCTAAAATGATTGGTTCATAAAGTGAAAAGCAAGTTGGAATAAAATTAAACACACAGCGGGTCTGGCAAGACATCACAACTTGCAAAATTCAGATCCTATGAATATTTCAAATCAAAATTTCGTGCTACAATCTTGAATAACTAGCTAGCGAATAATATTTATTTAGCACACCACAACAAGTACGTTATTTCTGTCGCAATATCTTTTCAATCAATATATATATATATATATATATATATATATATCAGACTTGGAATCTTTTTAGTTATACAGAGGGTTGAGTGCATTATATTAAGATAATTTTGATTAAGCAAATCAGCAAGTCACGTGACAACCACAGTTGATATAAAGTCAGGGTGGAACGGCTTGTATCAAAACTACATTATGATATTGCTTGGCATTTCGTATGTAATGTAATGCCAACGAAAACTGATCGATTTGGGGAAAGGTTTGTAACAGCCCTTCCCGACGTAAAATATCCATATATTCAGATCATAAAGATGTGTCCAGGTTGTGGATTTAGAGTCTCCAAGATAGGAATGTTCTTATACTTAATGACATTGGAAAACAAAGAAATGTTAAGGTATTAAGATCATCTTGAAAGAGACCTGCAAAGAATGAAACGAGTATTCGTGCTATTCCACACGAAGACATATCGGTCAAGTCACTGGATACAGTGCCTATGGTTTTGTGCGATTAGATTGTCGAAGTGAGTTCTGGGAAACTATCATCCTTGTACAGTAGATGGATTATGGTAAACCAGTAGGGAGAAGTGTTGGACATGACAGCGTCGCGATGGAACCTTTTGCAATGGAAGCCACGCTGCAGGGCTATTGCCGGTATTCACAGTCGTCAGTGGGGACATGACAGGCCGTATCGATATGGACTGTAATGACATACTCAACCTTCTATTACATTTTTTTTTACATAGGAAGTGAGTAGTGTCAAAAATGTTAAGCCTTAAACAATTTACAGCAAAGTTTTGCCAGTTTAATTTCATTTACTATTCTATAAGTTTTAGATTGCTTGCTGATATTAGTTGAATTTCTAATTCAATCAAAAATTGCCAAAAGCGATAACCTATAAACACGGTGACTTGGGAATTGTCAATTACTAAAAGAGAGACAAATACAATTCTTAATTCATATTGCAAATTCTACATACAAGTTAAAAAATGAAACGAAAAATAGGATTTCAATTATCAAACATGTTTTATACGAATATTTAAATACCCATACAAATGTCAATACTCTAGATTCTATGTTAAAACGCACTACATCCAATAGTCATGCTGCGATTTATTTTGTTTATTGCTAAGCGCAAAGCTACATAATACGGTGTCTGTGCTCTGCAAACCGCGGGAATCGAAACATGATTTTTAGCGTTATAAACCTTCAAACTTACCGCTGAATCACCAGAGGCCGTCTTTTTGTGAGAAATTACACCCACTTACACCCACTTAAAGCTCGTGCTCTCATTTGTCTATAAGCACGATAAAGCTTAATCGGATTTCCAGTATAAATTTAAGCATTTCGATTAATTACTCAGGCGTACTTAATACGACTCACATTCAGTTAATTTAATTTCATTACATATTTTTACATAATCATTACATTAGCAGTATTTACAGTTCCCCTATAAAAATGGAAAGGATTGCATTTGTTTATTATTAAAACTAGGATTTTCTTTTCAAAAAGTTACTGGTAAGTTACTGTGTGTTTTTTATAGCAAATATGGATTTGAAATTTTGAATATTTGACGATAAATGCTTCTTCGTTTAAGAAAAACATAATATATGTAACTATGTAATCTAAAACTATGATATAGTTTTCTGATAGGAAACAAAGACCTGATGTGATTTAATATCTGATGCTAATTTGTGTAAGTTATTCAAATTATGAACGATATTTGTAATATAAACTTGACAATATATAAAGAAGCATTAATGAGAGTAAGGTAGCCAAATATAGTTGAATAATATGGTCAGTTGGATATTAGCTACTGATAGAAGGTCCAGAAGGTTATGGATGGTGAATGAAATTAAAAATTTGATGGATAGTGAGAAGCAGGTCAATGTAGTGACAGAACATGAAAGCAAGGCAACAAGTTGATGGTAGTTGACAGCAGGTCCATAGAAATATAAGGTACTGGAAAAATGAGGAAAATGGCAAATAGTGACAATAGATCTATGAAGGATGAGAAATGAAAACAAGTTAGTAGGATTATCGCTGATGACATGATTTCAGCAGATGGATGAGATTTTAAAGCATGACAGAAGGGTGGTAACTAATAAGAACAGATTAACAGAGTTAGTGAATGTAAAACATTTCAATTGTTTAAGACAACAGATCAAAGAATGGTAGGATGTGAGAAAAAATAAAAAAGGTGGAGATTAGGGAAAATAAAGAAATAATCTTGAGAAAAAGTACATCAACAGGATTAACATCATGTCAACAGGATGACAGATGACATCATGTCAACAGGATGACAGATGACATCATGTCAACAGGATGACAGATGACATTATGTCAACAGGATGACAGATGACATCATGTCAACAGGATGACAGATAACATCATGTCAACAGGATGACAGATGACATTATGTCAACAGGATGACAGATAACATCATGTCAACAGGATGACAGATAACATCATGTCAACAGGATGACAGATGACATCATGTCAACAGGATGACAGATGACATTATGTCAACAGACATATGGAATGTTAAAGTAAGTTGTGGTGGTGATGACTTGTGACAGTAAGTCAGTGGAGTGATGAGATGTGAACGAGAATGGTTGTTGACATAAGGTTGACAGGGTGATGAGAGATGAAAAAAAGGTTAAGGTGATTAAGATTACTACTAGCATTCTAAAAGACTGATAGAATGTGAAAGGGTCAAAGATCAATACAGTATGGGTAATGATTGCAGGTCAACAGAGTGATGGAAAATGAAAGAAGGATAATGAATTGAGTTATTAAGTGAACAGGGCTTTTGTATAAGAAGAAAGCAAAAGGATGATGGATTATAAACAGTAGTTTAACAGTGGTAAGATATGAGATCAGTTCAAGTAAATAATATCTGATGTTAGCAGGATGTCAGAAGGATGATGAAATGTGGCAGCAACTCTAGAAAAAAAAACAGGATGAGAAAGTAGGCCAATAATATGATAACCAATCATGATAGATTATCAAGTGTAGATTACTCAGAACATTAGTAAGGTGGTGTTATGTGGCAGCAGGGAACACAATTAAGTTTTGTTGAACAAGTAAAAAAAAGTTGTAGATGATGGTTTTTTTAGATTACTAAAAAAAAGACAGACAAAAAAAGGTCGCCATATAAACCAGAAGTATAAGGAGAAGGAACTAAATATTGAAAAAAATCTTATTAGAAACATTAATAGTGTTTATCAATAAAGAAAAATGAGTGAAAAATATATTAAGGGAAAAATTGGTAAACAAAAATGATATAGAGGTGAGTTGTGTAATAATGATGATCAACATGGAATTGTGTAAATAAAATAAGGTTTCAGAACAGTGGTAAGAAGGGTAAGAAAAAGCTGGCACACAATCCATAATGTACAGACAAAGAGACTTGCTTTAGAGAACTAATTACCTTATGAAGCAAAGTTCAAACATAAATACTCATCCACAAAAACAACGTTTATAGTTCTAACTGTCATAGGCAAACAAATATTCAAAGGTGCAGATATAGAAAACTTACCCCAATTTGTGTAACAGGCGTTGTTGGTATGACTTAATATTCCTGTGTATCAGGGAGGTAAAAAAAATACCAAAATAAAATGAGAGGAGAAAACAAAAATCAAAACCATCATAAGAAAAACTGCATGCAATTTGAACTCTACGTCATGTCTTTTTATTACTAGTCTAAAACATTCTATGCAATTTTAAACAATTTGTATTTTGAAAGTTAAATCAATGGTTTAATAAAGTGCTACAACAAAAATTAAAAAAAAAACATGCTGTAATTTTGCCATTTCAATAAAAACACAAAAAGTGGTTGTCATCAAAGCAAATTAAAAAAACAACAAATAGTTTATACATATATACCAATTGCAATAAAAACGTATTTCACTAGCAAGGGAATAAACCTGATGAAAATTTAATAAAAGTACAAATGATTTAACCACCAGAGATAAAATAACTTAATTGTAGTTCTTAGAAATATAAAATAACATAGTATTAAATAAGATGATAAAGTTAAGTTTCAGAAATGAAACAACAATATTATTTTTGATATAATTTTTCAAAATTAATTTAAATGAAATAGTCTAATTTGGAGCTAGGTTATTCAATTTAAACAATTTGTTAGTCAATCCAAAGTAACAAACATATATTTTCACATATCAAGTTATGTTTCAAGAAACAACATAATTTCAGAAACTTCTTGTTTCTTTATAAGTCAAAAAAGTGAAAACTTTTAACATCTTTAACTTGCAAAACTTTTTTCTTCCTACTAGAAATTCAAGAGATAAATTCTTCCCTTGCAGTTATATTTACTTGTAATCAAAACTTAACAAAAATGGCATAATTAAGGTTTTCGTAGTTTAATATCTAAGCCTCATGATAAATTTATTGTAGCTTTGAAAAGATTATTTTCAATCTTAGAGCTGTTTATAGGCAACTTTGTTCTTCTCTTTACTTCATATGAATTCACTTCAGATTTAGACAACCTTTTCTTAAGTCATATTTTAAAATGCTAATAAGAGAAACTGATCTAATAAACGTAAAACTTGATTTGAGATCTAATATACTTGACCAATAAGTAAATGTAACCAATCCTTATACATTTTTCAAACGCTTGAGCATTTGAAAAAAAAAAATATCCTCCCCTGTAAAACTTCTTATTTTGCCTGACTGTAGAGTATAAAGGAGAAGTCAAGCTTGAATTTATAAAACTTTTTAATTGTTACCATTTATTACACTTGTTTTATCGTTTATGTAAAAACCACCATGGTCAAATTGTGACTGTCTCACAATATTGCGATTTAAGTAAATAACATTTTACAATGGAAAAATCTGCGTATATATTCCAGTACAATGTTCAATAAGGGTGCGGTGGAATATCAACTGTATTACAGAGCAGGTTTGAATCCCGTCGCTGAACATGGCTACTCTTTCAGCCATGGAGGTATTATAATGTGTCGGTAGATCGAACTATTCGTTGGTATAAGACTAGCCCAAGAGTTGGTGATGAGTAGTGTTGATTAGCTGCCTTCCTCTAGACTTTCAGGGCTAAATTAGGGACGACCAGATGTAGAGGAAAAGGGCATTACCAGATAAATTATGGCCGAGATTAGCATCTAGGATTTCCCAAGTTAGCATCTAGGATTCCCAATGGTCGTAAGCGGCATCGTTCCCCCCATTCTCACCCCCCAAAAAATATCTGTCACGTGTAGGGTGTGTTACAGTGCGAGCATGATGTAGCCTCGACAATAAGAGGGCAAATTTATGTTATTTGATAAAAAGGTTAAAACTATCGCTGCATTTAATTTAAAATGGGTTAATTTTTTTTCATGGTATTCCATAATGATAAATAAATCAAAACTGCAAAAATATGCTAATATATATGGAGTCTTGGAGATAAGGGTGTCGACTACGAAAAAGACAATAACTGTAACCATAATATTACTCATCTTTTGAAACTTTACACGTAAACGGAGAGAAACTTGTATTTACTGTTTTACAAGGAACAGATTTCGCTCTAGCAATCTAGTGTTGGATTATTACAGAAAACAGGTATTAAATAGACATGTAAAATACTGTTATCAAACAGTGAGAAAAATAACTGTTCCAAATAGTTTTTTATAAGTCAAAACAAGAAGTCCATGGATTAAATCATGTAAATCCGTAGACAAAGAAAACAAACTCAATCGTAAATCTCCGTGATTCATTCGTTTTCTCTAACAGCACAGTCTCTAACTGCTAGATTTCCAGTCCGTTATCTCAAACAAACATTCAATACAAGTAATCTCTCCCAGGACGGCCTTGATGAGATATTTCTCTATATTTGAATTTATATATTATGATGAAAATGTAAATGGAACTTTTTTCTGTGTGTTTGTTGTTATAATAATGTAACAAAATTAATCGAATACCATAAAAATTGTCGTGTGACATGTAATGAATTTCTGCTATTGCCTGTGTTAGTGAATAATCTAATTATGTCGTCAATGTCATCTAAAAGGTCAACGAATAGTAAACTAAAATGGGTAAGTTATACATTACCAGCTATATTTAAAATTGTAAATTTGTATAAAATTATCATTTATATTCAGATATACTATGTTATCCGAAAGAGCAAGGAGTAAACTTAGTAATTAGCGTGCCGGATTATTAACAAACTTAGTAATTAGCATGCCGGATTATTAACAAACTTAGTAATTAGCATGCCGGATTATTAACATAAAAGTCCATGTTTTGCGCCCTACTGCCGTAAAATAATGTTTCGCACAATTTTGGGGGCTAAACAAATGCCACTATTCGACAAGAATAACCCCAAAATTCGTGTTTACTGCTGTTGAATAGCTGCTTTCCCACAAGCTTATCAGTTCAAACTTAGGGACTGTTAGCGTAGATAACTCTTGTGAAGCTTTGCGCGGATATTCGAAACAAACTTACCAGAAAGAATGGATATTTCAAAATGGCATACTTCAATTAGCTTATATTTTCATGAAACTCCGCAACTCAAATAGTTGGTTGAAAATTAGAACAGAGAGAGCTTACTCTCGATTTTATTATAAATTCAAATCATATGAGCAATTATGAAAGTGTGATTTATCACATCTATTTATAATTCATAATGATACAAAAGAAAGAATTCTCACCAATTTAGTGAAAAAAAAAAGTCGTTACATTAATCAAGCAACTGGAAAATGAGACATATATTAATGGTATTCCATACCAAGACATATCAGACCCAGAAAAGTCAAACGCAGCGCCTATGACTTTCTAAGAGATCAGATTTGAAACGAGCATTGGGAAACCGTTGTCTTCGTACACTAAATGGCTTATGGAAAGCAGTCATGAAGGATGCGTGCGCTTTAGAATGACAGCTTAACGACAGAATCTTTTGCAATGGAATCTAGGCTGCAGAGCTATTGTCAACATGTTATTATTTAATTTCAAGCAAAGCTACTCAAGGGCTAATTGCACTAATAATCTCTAATTCTGAAGAGATTGATTAGAGGAAAGGCAGTTAATAAACACCACTCACCACCAATTCTTAAGCTACTCTTGTCAGATAAAATAGTGGGATTTGAACGTCACTCTTATAACGCATCCAAGGCCCAAAAATGAAGAGTGTGATTTTGTTAATAAATACTGTCGTCATATAGAGCATGACCGATCGTTACGACACAGACTGTAACGACGAGGTGAGGCTCCAAATTCGTTTTATTATATTGTACTATACCTCTGTAGCACTAGCATGTTTATTTAAAACGTTCAAACTTGCACTTTAACCCTTATTCTTTTGTTTGCCTAGCGTGTTGAAGGCCCGGCATAGCCAGTTGGTTAGGGCGCTGGACTCGCAATCTGAGGGTCGCGGGTTCGAATCCCCGTCACACCAAACATGCTCGCCCTTTCAGCCGTGGGGGCGTTATAATGTGATGGTCAGTTCCACTATTCGTTGGTAAAAGAGTAGCCCAAGTGATGACTAGCTGCCTTCTCTCGTCTTACGCTGCTAAATTAGAGACGGCTAGCGCAGATAGCCCTCGTGTAGCTTTGCGCGAAATTCAAAACAAACAAACTTGTTGAAACTTTCACTTTAACCTTTAGTCTATGTTCATCTTAAACCTTCTCGCTTTTTCTAATGCTTAATCATGTTTTCGAAAGATCAGAATGGAAATTTTTATGATTTAATTCATCAAAAAGGAAGACTTAATCTAGCAGTTAATAGCTTTTCTCTTTCGTGTATGAAACCATTATGGCCAACGTAGCTTCTTATGTAATTCAACAGTAGATATACAAAGACGCATATTGCTTTACTGGGAATAAATGGGACAGTGTCACGCACATTGTTATGCTATGTTATCTACGGAAAATAAAAATATACCCGTCACAAAATGTGTAAAAACAAAAACATAAAACTTCTGTAACTCCAACAACATGCACAAAAAATAAAAGAGCGCATGCCTGGCGAAAAAAAAAAACATGTATGGTGCAAAGGAGCAGTTTCTACAGCATATTCTACTTTAAAAGTTTCAACAAAGTTTGAAGACTGATAATTCAATAGAAGTGTGTGGTGTTTAAGAAAAACATCAAAAAAATCTGGTCTTAGAAATTCAAGGTTACTATGGCAACAATAATGAAAATCCCCATGCAGAGTCAAAGGATTGTAAGAAATAAAGGGGGGCCTTCTACTAATTTCACTGAAAAACAAATCGGGATTTAAATATTTTGAAAAATAACATATTACAAAACTAATCTTACTGACTTATGTTATAAATGTTTGAAAAACAGTCAGAAGGAAAAGAAGTCGATCATTATCTACGATTTACACCCAAAGCGTGATGAAAACCTTCAAGAAATACCATCTGTTTATGGTGTTTCTGTTGCTTTTCACAGAGGGCGTAGAGACAGGATGTCTGCATTAGTTTGTAACTTTGTGCCTTGTTGGCTACGAGACTATTTAACATGGCGGGTTATTTTAATAATGATTTGATTTAGTAACATCAAAGTTAATAGGTATATTCCTCCACACAGTTTGATTGAGCATGTTCTGAAGGAGTCAAACAAAGGTTTAGGCTAGTTTAAAGCTCATAGCTCACAACAAACATCTTAATGTACATAACTAGAGTAAACCCTGATATCACGTGACCTTCTCATTTCACAGCATCTGTCTTTCAAATTCGATGACGAGGAACCCACTTTGAGATTAATAATGGTTGGAGACGGCTTGAATGGGTAATGAAGAAAAACCTTAATACAAGTTCAACATAACAGCAAATGTACAACGTTTCGACAAGGTTTTGTCATAACAGTGTACCTGATGATAACAAAACCCTGTCGAAACGTTGCCCATTTGCTGTTATGTTGAACTTGTATTAAAGTTTTTCTTCATTAGCCATTCAAGCCGTCTCCAACCATTATTAGCATCTATCTTTGTTACAACGTATTGCAAAAAGCGATATCTGTTATCAGAAGTTATAAACTTTTTTTTTTCTAAATAAAGTAACCACAGTGTTTTGACATAATACAATGAGTAGTCTTGCCGTATTGATATACTATGGAACTTTCAGAAACATAAACTCTCCATCACGAGTTTAGTAGCTGAGTGATATGTAATTATAACTTAACTTTTTGTTCCGTTGTTTCAGAGGGGCACGTTATTTAGAGGTCAATATAACTGATTTGGTATTGGTATTTTCAATGTGAACGGCATCTTATGAGCACATGGATTAAATGGCCAGGTCAGAGAATCCTGGGGTTCAGATATAGCTGTCTCTAATTTTGAGTTATTGATCCTAAAGAAGGTAATCAATCAGTCAAAAACTAGTCGTCGAAAGGGGTTTGTTCGATTTTGAACAGAATAACGGGATTGACTGTCATTCTTATATCGCACCTACAACTGACAGTGTTCAGTGGTGTACGGCGCAAACCTTGAATCGCATCACATGACTAAGTAATCCACTAACCTACGTACGCCCGGACTAACTGATTTTGGATTTCACTTTTTCTTTTGCTAGAGAGAGAGTGTCAGGTTAATACTCATATCATTCATCAACCACAACCACATTAAACAGGAAATATATTTATGCTAGAAACCGGGTTTCGATACCCGTGGTGGGCAGAGCACAGATAGCCCATTGTATAGCTTTGTGCTTAACTATAAACAAGCTATTAAAGGTTTAAGAGAATATTTTCGATCAAAAGTTTATCTAAATTATGAACTAGAAACTTGGTACATTAAACAAATTATTTTGAACACAGAGTTTGTAGATTTGCCCTTTTATTTTTGTACAACCAGCCAAACAAATTTGTAAGTCCGCAGAAATACCGCTGTGCCACTGGGGGGCCACCTTCAATCAGCTAGACTTATTCGAATTTATGTGTATAAAATAACATTTCATATTTGGAAGAAACTAGTGTTTTCAAACGACATCATAAAACGTTCTAAGGTTTCAATAACTTTCCAGAAATTGTTGTTTGTACAGAAAAGTTCGTGTGATGTCCGAGAGTATTCAGTTTTTTTGCTCAGAACCGGTACAAATAAAATCATTCTTTCAGGCCTCTAATTCACCTCTTTTAGCTTTCATTATATGTACAAAGTAGTGTGACATACACTGAGTGGTCACAAGTAAATAGACACCTAATTTTTCGTCATTTAACTGATTTATGCTAACTAATTTGTGTT
>NW_013668210.1:147860-153711 GCF_000517525.1 Limulus polyphemus
GACAATGCTGTGTATATTTCATAAAGATATATATCTAGTTGTAAAGATACATTTGAATGCAGATTTAGTGGTCCATAGGGGCTTTGCCACTCCAAAATTGCTTTTGGATCCCTCCCAGAGAAAATATAATTTAAAATAACACGAATTATTACTGTGTTTTAAACCTTTTTTCTTTTGATGATTGCGTTATTTTTATATTTGTGTTAACCTATTACAAATATTGTTTTTATGGAATCCAACTTAAAGAAAAATTCATGTTGGATAATGATTGTCTTTAAAGTTGAAGAACTTTTTGGCGTCCCAATCAATTCCCTTTCAGGAAAACATTCGCGCAGAAGGTTGATTTAGATGAAATACAAAAAAAAACAACAACCAAATAAGGTGTTTCCAAAAATGGGGTAATTTCGACTATTTCTTTGTATATGTTTTAACTTTTTTATAAAAACCCTAAGGCCTTAAAACCGAATTTTAATTTAAATCCTTTCGAAACTTATTTATTCTCAGCAAATTTTAAAGCTTATTACTGTAACTTTCAACAAAGGCAGTTACCCATCCACATCCAGCGATGATGCCATTTGTCTACTGCGATGTGGACGATGAATAGGCTGATTATACCATTTTTTATGTAATGATTCTTTCTTATGCGCTTGTGTATCTTAAATGACTTAGCCCTTTCATTGAAAGAGAGTCTGATACTAGTGTTTTATACATCTTAGTGTTAATAATAATACGTGGATTAAAGGTGTATTTTAATTAGGTCAAACACACTAAACAACATACGAGCCAAAGTGACGTTTTATTGAAACTGTCACTCCACAAAAAAAAAAAAAATACAGGCTAAAGTGGTGTTTTTTATTGAAACTGTCACTCCACAACATCATACGGGCCAAAGTTGTAATTTAATGAAACTGTCACTCCACAACATCATACGGGCCAAAGTTGTAATTTAATGAAACTGTCACTCCACAACAAAATACAGGCTAAAGTAGTGTTTTTATTAAAACTGTCACTCCACAACAAAATACAGGCTAAAGAGGTGCTTTATTGAAACTGTCACTCCACAACAAAACAAAGGCCAAAGTTACGTTTTTATTGAAACTTATACTCCACAACAAAGTACAGGCCAAAGCTACGATTTTATTGAAACTGACACTCCACAACATCATACAGGTCAAAATTGTATTTTTAGCACGTCTGACATTCTAAAAACAAATGAACCAAAGGGTATTTTTTTCTTGGTTAACAGTATAACATTGTAGTTGAAATACACAGGTACATATTAGATAACAGTAAATTAGTAAAGTTTAATAGATTCTCATCAGTATTCTAGCGTGTAATAACGACCATCTATGGCGTTAGCATGGGAAGCTATCATTAATCACGTTGGCTTCATCGTGGTTCTCATTCTTTTCATCTATTCATGACATTTACAAATAGTACCCATCTTTTGGGTAATTACAAAACGAAAAAGGGATGAACGAACTATATATATATAGTTTTGAAGAGAAGTTTCATCCTTTACTGTACATAACAGAACATTTACGTGAGACAGAACAACTGGTCTGTTCCACAGTGTTTTCTTGCGTGAATCAATATATGTAATACTTAATAAATAATCCATATAGTTGAAAGAAGGATAAGGTCTTTTTTTTTAAAGCACAAAGCTTCACAATGGGCTATCTGTACTCTGCCCACCATAGGTATCGAAACCCGGTTTCTAGCGTTGGAAGTTCGCAGACATACCGTAGGCAGGATAACGTTTATTCCAAGAACACCGCAAGTTGTTATTGTTTGTGGAATTTAACGCAAAGCTACTTTAGGGCTATCTGCGCTAACCGTCCTTAATTTCTGAGTGATAGAGGGAACGCAGCTAGTCAACACTACCCACCGCCAACTCACGTGCTACAATAATTTAATAGTGTAATTGAACTACCATTTTTTTAACGCATCCACAGCCCAAAAATGGGGATCGCGATTTTTTTTTGGCGGAAACGGGGCTCAAACAATGGAACATCGGGCACGGTAACCACTGGGTCACGCTCGCCACGTACATTTTAAGCACATTCCGTATTACGCAAACGAAGACTGCATAAAAAAGTACAAGCTGAAACAGAATTTTACAATACGTGATGCATCAAAAAATAAATAAATCAAAATACAACACTGTTTAAACGTATTCTAAAATAACCATTGTTGCAGGTTTAAGCATTAAAATTTCTTATTAAAACGTAATGACCATGATGCAGTACATGTTAAGATGTAATGAACATGATGTAACACATGCAGTTTGATTGACATTTTGAATAATTAAACAGTGCTGTAAAAATAAACATCAACTGACTGTATAATTTTGCTTTACTTTCTAAAGCCTTTAAAAGATCGTTACATAATTTGATCGATTATTTTAAGAACAAAAATACTAGCCATAAAATATTTAATAAAGATATTTCCACTTTATTAGACTTGCTTGAGAATCAAAAGCCTTATATAACAAGTTTTCAGAAGAAGAAAAAAACACGAGATCTTTGCTTATATTTAAACTGGGATGTAAGTTAGAAAATTGTCTAATCAACGTAATAACGTATAATGTGGAGAATAAACATTCATGCCCTTAGGTTAAAGAAACGGAGAGTTTAGTGATAAAAAATTGTGTATTAATAATATTACACAAAGAAGTTTGTTTGTTTGTTTTGAATTTCGCTCAAAGCTACACGAGGGCTATCTGCGCTAGCCGTCCCTAATTTAGCAGTGTAAGAATAGGGGGAAGGCAGCTAGTCATCACCACCCACCGCCAACTCTTTTACCAACGAATAGTGGGATTGACCGTCACATAATAACGCCCCCACGGCTGAAAGGGCGAGCATGTTTGGTGTGACGAACCCGCGACCCTCAGATTGCGAGTCGAGCGCCTTAACCACCTGGTCATGCCGGGCCAGTCAAAGAAGTAAAGTACCATGTTTGTCAAGTAATGTAAACCGGATTTGTCTGAAAACTCAGAATAAGTTGTGTGCTTTGGCCTCTAAAACTTCCATATTACCGTCTAAGCATATTGGCAATAAAGTAAGAATACGTTAAAATAAACAGACTATCAGTAATGAAACTGTTTTATCTCATACAGATACCGTTCCAGTACCCAGGATGGTTATACACCTGTACGATAAACTAAATAAAATATAATGAAGTTTTGCACCCACATTTGCTCCTAATGTCTAAGATTAATTACATTTCACACGTAAAGTTTGCGGTGTATCCCCACTATTCAGTGAATCCTGGATTTCAAACACTTCTCCAGCTACATAACATGATGCTGCCATACCCACACTGTAGTTTGTTAAACATGTATGTCACACCGCAACAAAATACAGGCCAAAGTGATGTTTTATTGAAACTGTTACTCCACAACAAAATTGTTTGTTTGTAATTAAACACAAAGCTACACAATGGGCTATCTGTGCTCTGCCCCCCACGAATATCGAAACCCGGTTTCTAGCGTTGTAAGTTCGCAGACATACCGCTGTGCTACTGGGGGGGGGGCGGGAAACAAAATACAGAGCATTTTAGAAACTCGAGTTATGATATCCCCAGAAGCACTAAGAAACCTAAACCTAACCTTTATAGACAAGAACAGATCGCCTCCTATAATCTAAAACGATACAACGATATTAATATTCTCCCTGCAAACAAAGGAAACAGCACAGTCATCTTGGATAACAAAGACCAAAATTACAAGATGGTTCCCTCTATAAGAAGGTAAACAACGACTTAACAGACAAGACAGAAATACTCATCAAAAAATTATAAAGAAACAAAAAGATTGGACTTAATAAAAGAGAACGCATCTAAAAATTCCAAAAACTCGCGTTAGATCACTCCAACTCTATGAACTAACCCAACATCCCTCTCAGAGCTATTGTCAGTGCCATAAACTTTCTTTTATTACATATCTGGGTTCCTGGATACCTTACTGTCATCACTTTCAGGCAACACTGAACACTACATTCACAACTCCAAGGATTTTGTTCATCAACACTAAAATTTATAACCTAATCATCAGAATATTTTAGTTTTGATGTGACACATCTGTTTTCCAATGTTCCTCTGACAGAAACTCTTCACATTACTAAACAGCAACTGTTAAATAATTGCCTATGAACATTTAAGCTAGCATTGAACTAACTATAGTGTGTGTCCACTTACTTCCAGTACAAGACATTCTAGGAATAAACGAGGCTTAGTTGAGGTATTAACCATGTGCAAAAGTCCAAAGCAGAGGCTCTTGGCCGAACTTCAAAAATTTGCATTCAAAATGTTGCAGGAAGTTTACAGGGGATCTGATTATTGCATTGTTTTATTCTCTTTTTTTTGTTTCAAAATATTTCATGGTGAATAGATACTCTTGTGATAAAATAAAACAAAAAGAAAGAAGAATAAAAGAAGAAAATAAGGAAAGGAAAAGGATATGCAACTGGCTGTGTTTTTGCATAGAGGAAGCTACGCCCCTACGAACTGACGGCCTTGCCACGTGCTCTCCAGTCCTAACAGATATTTACATGGAAGATTTCCAACACGTAACACTTAACTCCACAGAAAAGCTATTCAGCTTTCAAAAATTCCTTATTGATGACAATTTTATCATCTGTATACATGGACAGGAACGCTTAACTTCTTTTCATGAACTCTAAACTCTATAGACCAGCGGATTTAATTTACCATGCAAATGGAAAATAGCAAAACATAGCCGTTCATGGACATTCTTATCATCAAACATGATGACAAACTTACAACTACAGTATAGTTAAAACCAAGTCATACAGAAAGATCACTAAACTCCCATTCTTACAGTCCACCTTCCATAGTATCACAGTATCGCCCAATATCTGAACAGCAGAGCTGAAAACAGCTCTAACAAAGTTCCATCAAGGATGAAGCTGTATATATATACAATATTTCAAACCCTTATAACTTTATAAAACATATCATGAACAGCAGCAACAACGACAAAAAACTCAATAACACTAAGGAACACACATTTTACAGTTATTTATATACCTCATGTACAGAGTATTAGCGAAAAAGCAAAACTCATTCAGAAATTTCAACATAGATATCCGATGGAAATCCTATAGAACAGTCAGATCCATGCTAGCACAGACAAAACAAAATACCATAGACGACTAGAATAAGAACAACATCTGTGTAATCTCTTGTTCCTGCAAAGATATTTATACTGGGATAGAACATTTTAACATAAGACTAACAGAGCACAAAGATAATATCAGACTAAAGAAACAAAAACAAAATACCATAGACGACTAGCATAAGAACAACATCTGTGTAATCTCTTGTTCCTGCAAAGATATTTATACTGGGATAGAACATTTTAACACAAGACTAACAGAACATAAAGATAATATCAGACTAAAGAAACAAAAACAAAATACCATAGACGACTAGCATAAGAACAACATCTGTGTAATCTCTTGTTCCTGCGAAGATATTTATACTGGAATAGGACATTTTAACACAAGAATAACAGAACACAAAGATAATATCAGACTAAAGAAACAAAAACAAAATACCATAGACGACTAGCATAAGAACAACATCTGTGTAATCTCTTGTTCCTGCGAAGATATTTATACTGGAATAGGACATTTTAACACAAGAATAACAGAACATAAAGATAATATCAGACTAAAGAAACAAAAACAAAATACCATAGACGACTAGCATAAGAACAACATCTGTGTAATCTCTTGTTCCTGCGAAGATATTTATACTGGAATAGGACATTTTAACACAAGAATAACAGAACATAAAGATAATATAAGACTAAAGAAAAAAAAACAAA
>NW_013668210.1:154046-170874 GCF_000517525.1 Limulus polyphemus
TTTCTTTACTTAAACCCTTTCCGTAAAGTTCTGCTACCTTCGAAATAAACCTATGTGTTTTCAACAACACCTACTAGTTAGGCTGTCGTCACCTCAACTTTCTTTACTTAAACCCTTTCCGTAAAGTTCTGCTACCTTCGAAATAAACCTATGTGTTTTCAACAACACCTACTAGTTAGGCTGTCGTCACCTCAACTTTCTTTACTTAAACCCTTTCCGTAAAGTTCTGCTACCTTCGAAATAAACCTATGTGTTTTCAACAACACCTACTAGTTAGGCTGTCGTCACCTCAACCTTCTTTACTTAAACCCTTTCCGTAAAGTTCTGCTACCTTCGAAATAAACCTATGTGTTTTCAACAACACCTACTAGTTAGGCTGTCGTCACCTCAACCTTCTTTACTTAAACCCTTTCCGTAAAGTTCTGCTACCTTATTTCAAACATTCGAGTGCTTCAGATTAATATTTTCTACGAAATGACGCGCTCAACCAAAAAAAAGAAAAAAAAGTAATGTTTTTTTTTTTATAAATCTATCATAAACTAATGTTCAGTCAAGAAAAAACAATACGTCACATCAAAAGTATAATTAATGATATAAATGACTAGTCTAAGATGTTAATTATTCGTGAAAAGATGGAATAGTTCTAACGTATTTGGAAAAGGTGAAAGATGACAAGTTCTGCTGTGTTCTTCAAAACTTCAGACGTCTACCAGTAATTGCTGGTAGCTAACACAAATAAAAATAAAGAGTTACCCTTACCTATCATCCTGGAGGACGTTAATTGGTTTAGAAGACATATCTTTTCCACTCGCTTTTGATGATACCCGCCGTGAATAGAGAAAACCGCCACCTTCACTCATGTAGCCACTGCAGATATCCTCCGCTCTGTAAACAGGATTGGGGCGAAGCACATCTCCATCGCTCATGTAACCTGCAGCAATGTCCATACAGTCCATGTCCGAAACATAGTCCATGTCCATAAAAGCATGACTACTACCCAATGACCTTTTTACAGGGACACCATATATCTTTGATGAATCATCTGTGGTTAGAATGTGACGTGAAAGTCCGATCTTACCACCGGAAATACTTCCGGTATCTGAGGGCAATCTAAAGTTGGGCATATGTAACCTGTTCGTCATATTACGGCTGGAAGACAAAGGACCCAGACCACGAATGTAGCCGTAAGGTGAGACGCGTGTGAGGGGTTGCATGGGCTTTATATTAACCATGATATCATCGGATTCTTCTATTATCGTCATATCTTTAGAAAATGGGGCTGTAGCACGTGGATCATGCTTCTTATTTTTCTTGACGCCTGGTTGATTTCCTTTCTTGTGAGTCAAATCTCTTACACCTTCGGCATCAAGGACATCTGATGTTGTCTTGGCTTGAGTTGTTTCTTGAGATCGAGGACTTTGAGGTGAACAGTCTTGGTATTCCTGACTTTCCGTATTCCTTCCTGTCTCAAAGGAATTTATATTCTTCTTGTTTTCACTCTCACAAGAACCTGTACCACGTTCTGTGGACTTACTTTTACTGCAAACTGTAACGTCATTACTCATAATTGGGGAAACTTTGGCGACAGACACACCATTTTGTGATCCATCTAGACAACGGTCAGATCCAGAACGATCTAACTTCGTACTGGACCTAGATTCAGCTTCCTGGCAAGTACCTACGTCCACCTCCTTTTTTTGCAGATTCGTAACCTGCTCGTCCCTCTGTTTGTCACAGAAAGATGTTAAAGTAGTATCAGATGAGGCTCGCATATCTAGGGAATCTTGACGTTCCATGCTTTTCTTGCACCCTTCTTTGCAGTTTAATGAAGTATCGGTATTTTTATACTTTTGAAAGTCCTCCTTACGAGGTTTGGATGTTCCCTTTACAGCCGCTGTGGGCTTAAGATTGCTACTGTTGTCCATCTGGCCCAACATGGAGTCACTAGAATCTGAATAAGAAGTTCCCACGATATTATAACTCTTTTCCTTCGCAATGTTACAAGGAATTTCTGAACTGAGTGTCTTTAAGGCTCTTTCAGTCTTAGGAACAAGGCTAGATATCTTTGACTGGCGATTTGGAATTTCTTTACCTTCAGCAATTTGGTTTTCTTCAAAATATTTACTTTGTTGAGGCTTAGTTGTGGCTGTAGTTACTGTCTTACTACTGGACTTTATGGCTGAGGTGTTAGTAGTTGAAGCTTCAAAACCGACAACTCCACTGTTTTTTTCATTACATTCCGGACTGTCTTTCAATAAGTTGAGATCTCGATGTTGAGGATTGCCCTTGTGATAATGACAATTAGTAGACTGTGCGCTGCCTTTTTCTGCGCCACCTTCACTATCTTCAAGTTTATCTCTTGGTATTTGTTCAGACCGGTTCTTTTCCAAACCAGGCTCAGCTCTGTCGGGTCTGACTTTAGCTGCACCGAGTCCAGTGCGTTCTGTTTTCCCTTTCTGTGAACAAGGTTTACGATCTAAAGATAAATTGTTTTCTTTGTATTGCGTTCTGTCTTTCTGCTTACTTAGATCAGATTTGACCTTTTGTGCACAGCTGTCTTTACTATCCGACTTTTCTTTGTGCGTGGTTCTTTCATATTTTTCATTCTGAAAACTGCTCTCTTTATTTTCAGAATTTTCTTTTAGTACAGCTGCACAACTGGGCAGTTTCGAATATGTTGGTTTCACGGAATTAGGTTTAGTGGACTCAATATCTTTACCTGAGAAAGCACAAAGATAAAACACATGTAAGTTATAAAAAAAGGTAATAATAATATATATATATATAGTTTACTGATGCATTTAATGACACAAATTTTATTTGGAATGAAAATGTTCTTGTGGGTTTGATAAAGAATATAAGTATTTATAATTCAGGAGAGCAACGAAACATCACATGTAATTAGTTTTAAACAACTAGGTGAATAACGAAACATCATATTTAATTAGTTTTTAAACAATTAGAATAGTAACAAAACATATTTGATTAATTTTTAAACAATTAGAATAGTAACAAAACATATTTAATTAATCTTTAAACAACTAGGAGAGGAACGAAACATCATATTAAATTAGTTTATAAACAATTAGGATAGTAACGAAACATATTTAATCATTTTTAAACAACTAGGAGAGTAACGAAACATCATATTTGATTAATATTTAAACAACTAGGAGAGTAACAAAACATCATATCTAATTAGTTTTTAAACAATTAGGATAGTAACGAAACATATTTAATCATTTTTAAACAACTAGGAGAGTAACGAAACATCATATTTAATTAATTTTTAAAAGAAGCTCAAATAAAATGACTTTTGAAAATTTGAAAAATAGTATATGATTTTCAACCAAACCTCTGGTGGATTAGATGAAATGCAAGTCGTAAGGTTGGTAAGACAAATAATAAGTTCGTATTAAATTGTCCCCCAGTGGCACAGCGGTATGCCTGCGGACTTACAACGCTAGAAACCGGGTTTCGATACCCGTGGTGAGCAGCGCGCAAATAGCCCATTGTGTAACTTTGTGCTTAATTCCAAACAAACAATTGTATTAAATTAAGGGTTTCACAAAAAACTAATTTTACATTAATTCACAATTTTGATGAGACTGGGAGAATCCATCCATTTGAAATATAGATATTTAAGAAGTTTGATAATCAACAAAATATTTTAAGTTTTCGCAAAACAAATAAATTATGACTTGAGAGAAAATTCTCACATACTTGATTGTGTAATCGTGCACAGACGTAAAATTATTCTATTATACTTATTTAAAGCTCTTAAATACAAACAATCTACGCAATATTATCAACTTGCATGAAAAATAAGACTGGGAACATTTTTTGTAAAACCGATCTCGATGGAGGCATGACAATCTTTCTTTTCAAAAATCTTTTGCTCAAACCTTTCTTCTTCAATAACTAGTAAAAAAAAATCAAAAACGAGTTTTATATTAAACCACAAGTTTGATTTCTTTATGTTTTAAAATTGTAATTATTTTTTCCTTCATTGTTATGATTAGTTCTAAACTTTTAATGTGAAGTTTGGTAAGTTAAAAACTACGGGTTTGAGCATATGTTTGGAAAAAGTACAATTCGATGATGATGATGCCACGTTAACAATGGCGAAACGTTGTTATATATATATATATAACGATTTCTTATATCCCATTTTAGCTCTTTTTGAATGTTAAATTTTGTAAAGTGTGGGATACCTCCAACATTTAAATTTATATGGAATTTTGAAAATCGGTCAACATTCAGAACATGAGATATAAAGACGATCTTGGCACTTAGAATGATTTGTGTGGTGAAGAATTATTTGGTGTACATTTTAGCTTGGTTACTGCAAAAGTCAATCACACTGTAGGGCGGGGGTTGCGTTCTCTGAGAGCCTTTCTAGTTTATTAACAAAACTCAATAAAACAATGGATGTATGTGTATCGATTTGGGGTTTTAATTAGATAAAATTGTGCTATAATTTACCTTGTATTAATACAATAATATGACTTTGTTATTAGCATCGCCACGCTAGTCTATAGGTGTTGTTTTGATTTTAATGTAGTTTGCTTCTACTGTTAAAGGAAATATGGGGTAGATATTTTGTAGGAAACGTGACCTGACCCTTTTCTTGGTCAGCAAAATATACATTTAAACGTGACCAAGGATAAACCTGTCTGCTATTTTGATTAGTATCATAATAGAGGTCCAATAACCTAAGCGTTTTCCTTAGGTATAAATGGGAATGACTATTAAAAGCATGTTGAGCAGTTATGTGGTCGTTGTACCGTAAGTGAGATCACTGCATCAATGGCATTGTTCTCAATACTGTTGAAACCGGGTTTAAATCATAGCCGGACAGAGAAATATAAAAGGCAGACGGGGTCAGTATTTTAAACACTGTCATCCCACGTTATATGAAACTTGACCCCACTTATTAATGATCTTTGTCCTTTAACTCAAAGTATTTTTCAAACATTTTTGTAAATGTTGTTTTGAAACGAATTTATTTGTTATTGCATTAATAGCGTTTCAAGTATTATTATTATTTAATTAAAACTCTCTTTTTTATCTTTTATTATAATTTTAATTTAGCATCTATGATTTTTATGTTCTCGTTTATATATATTACTATTGGTGTTGTAGACTGGCTTGACACCAGGTTGTTACAATAATGCTGTTCTTACACTTCGCTGTCTCTGGTTATGTCCATCAATGTTATTTAGAATGTATTTATTCCTATCAGAAACTGACTCCTACAAATAAACATAACAAATTGCTGTTTATTACCATAAACAACAACTCATAGATTTAGGTTTATTTCTTACTGGCTGCATATTACTTCTTCCTTCAACTCTCTCTCTCTGTATATTTGTTCTATCTTACATCTCCTGTTGTCTATATATATATATATATATCTTTCTCAAACCCACTCTGAACAAGTCTCTTTCTTTCTGACCTTGTTTTGATTATAACGTTTCATAATCATGGGGGATTCTTTTGTCTCCCTACTGCTGAACAAGAATGATGGCCGCTTCCTCTAATAATTTCCCAACGACGTAGAGTGCTGTGATCCAATAATTCCCTCGGAACTGACCAGAAGCTGCCCGCTTTCTCACCCCTCTCAACCCTAACCGATGTTCCTCACACCTAAACTTCATAAAAATTGGATTTACTGCCTCAACTTTTTTTAAAATCAATATCTCACTCTTCCAGTTCCTTTTTGCTGCCCCTAGCGGCACAATTGTATGTCTGCGGACTTACAACGCTAGGAACCGGGTTTTGATACCTGTGGTGAGCAGAGCACAGATAGCCCATTGTGTAGCTTTGGGCTTAATTACAAACAAACCTTTTTGCCTTTGTTGATAAATATCCCAGTTGTTATGGGTATTACTTCTTACAAGCCGTTCTTATTTCAAGTCATTTTTTCTTTGTTTCCAATCGCTTACACATCATACACACAATGTTAATTCACAACTTAAAGCATAATCTTAGAAAGGCGTGACGTCTCACGTCCGCTTCAGTAACCACATAAACTGATCAACGTACTTATAATGGTCATTTGCCATTTACCTCTGATGAAGGAATGTCTACTTTCCGAAAGTGCTCGGGTTATTGGATTTCTATTCTGATATCAGATTTTAACTGTAGATAGTGCATGCCTTGGAATATCGTGAGAAACTATAATGATTAGCTATGCTTTGGAATATCGTGAGAAACTATAATGATTAGCTATGCTTTGGGATAGTTCAGGGGGTGGTGAATGAATCCGGGTCTATAAAAACAGCTAAAAGTTAGGAAGAATTTTTCACACCTTTATACTTAGCTGTCGGCGGTCGTGGGCACAGTACTTTAACCTTATTTATAGTATTTTGTTCAATTATTCTTTATTTAGTACACTAATTCATGGGGTGCCTTTAATTCAGTCAAGTATTAGTGCACGTTAGCTGTAAGTGGAACTTGTATGTCGGCTTAAATGTGCTTAAGTATGGCAACTTAAAGAAACTTAAGTGACACAACGCATTCACAACTAAGCCTATGAGAAGGCTTGATTTAGGGCTTCATTAAAGCTAGTAACTACATGGAAATATAAAAATAGTACTTATTTGTCTGACGTTGACTTTTCCTGATTTTTGTGTACATCGTTCATATTGTTCGCAAAGCCGAATCTAATTTTGATTTTTGAGTTGTTTCCGGATTGTAGCATCAATGAAGTGATTAAACGTTATAAAATTTTCACTGAATAATCTATATTTTTGGTCCTCAAACCTGAGCTGCAAGTTTCTCTCTGTGGTTTCTTTCTGAAAAAAAATAGTTTTAATTTCAGCAACAAGAGCATACTTCATGAAATTTGTTTGTCTGTTTGAAGTTAAGCACAGAGTTACACAATGGGCTATCTATGCTCTGCCCACCACAGATACCAAAACCAAGTTTCTAGCGTTGTAAGTCCTCAGACATGCCGCTGTGCCACTGGGGGCCTTTAGGAAGTAACAAGCGTTGAAAGAGAATTGAATCAGAAGTAAAATTTCATAGGGTTAGTTAATTCTTGCCTCAAAATAATGGTTTTATTTTATAAAAGTTATATAACCTAAAACAAAGAAGAAAACAAACAAATATTAAACAACTAGTTGAATGATTTCCGAACCAATGCAATGGTAAAAACTGTTTCTGAGCATTTAGCAAATTGATTGAAATATGGCAACATCGCATGCATAATCTATTTCAATAATAAACAATAAACATTAAAAATGATAGTAATGTCGGAATAGTTAATTATTTGAAGAGGGGTCATTTTTTACTTAAGCACTCAGCATTATACACTTCTAGGACTTGCAACTGAATTGTTGGTTCATTGATTTACAAGTATCCTTGTTTGGTTGTTTTGAATTTCGCACAAAGCTACACGAGGGCTATCTGCGCTAGCCGTCTCTAATTTACCAGTGTAAGACTAGAGGGAAGGAAGCTAGTCATCATCACCCACCGCCAACTATTGGGCTACTATTTTACCAACGAATAGTGGGATTGACCGTCACTTTATAACGCCCCCACGGCTGAAAGGGCGAGCATGTTTGGTGTGACGGGGATTCGAACCCGCGACCCTCAGATTGCGAGTCGAGCACCCTAACCACCTGGCCATGCCGGGCCAATTTACAAGTAAGAGTAAAAGATAGTAGAGTTTTTTGTTTGTTTTTGTTGTTTCTGCCTGTTTCTAGAGAGGGACAACTTTTCCGGGCCGATTTACAAGTAAGAGTAAAAGATAGTAGAGTTTTTGTTTCTGCCTGTTTCTAGAGAGGGACAACTTTTCCGGGCCGATTTACAAGTAAGAGTAAAAGATAGTAGAGTTTTTTTTTGTTGTTGTTGTTTCTGCCTGTTTCTAGAGAGGGACCTTTTCCGGGCCGATTTACAAGTAGAGTAAAAGATAGTAGAGTTTTTTTTGTTGTTTCTGCCTGTTTCTAGAGAGGGACAACTTTTCAGTGACTTCTTCAGTATAGAAGCACAAACATTGTCCCGCTCTAGAAACAGGTACAAGCAATCTATTAAAGCCAAAACTCTTCTGTATCTACATTGCCTAAAATACCTTTGAAGCAAAACTAAAATATGTCTACCGACTATGATTTTAGACAGCTAGCATGGAGCTTACTAGAATTTGTTGTTTTTATACTGTTACTTTTGCTACTGCTAGTCGAATTTCTCCCAAATGTTTTCTTGGCAAAGTTCTTTACAACAATTTTGGGGCTATTAATCCCCGGAGAAGTGGGGCTTGTGGATGTCTCCGGTCCTTCAGGAGTTGAGCCAGATTTAGGTTCGCTACATATACTATTGGAAGAATCACTCCGTTCACTTCTCGCTGAACTGAAGCCGCTACTGCTGCTTGTTCTCTTAGAGAATGCGCCACCTGGAGAAAAAAATTAATAATTAAGGTTTAATTTAATATTTTGTCACCGCGCTATCACAACATCATCAGATAATCACAATAACAATAAAAAAAACAGTTGAGAAAATTTAATATTTATTTGTCAATAAGCATGGTTTCTCGAAATATGTAGCTTAGCATTATACAGCTTACTAAGCGAACTTTTAGCGGATTTCGGATTATATTAGCATTAGCCCAATAATATAAAAATCACTTAATTTCCTATTATACTGGTACTTGTGTGGTGCACATAGTTTTATTTGTCACAAGATGAAACGTTATGTAACCGAATTTGTCAATAAAATAGTTTTCAATTTACCAATAACAATAGATGTAAAAAACATTTTAAAGGTCTAATCGGATGTTTTTCTCACCATAGGAATTAATGATATATTCCTTTTGATTATCATTATTTACGTTTAGTGTCAAAAATTACACTTAAACAAAACCATACACATAATTCCATGAAAGGTAAAATTGTTATTCTTCAATGTTTTTGTGCATTGAAAATTATTTATTTACGTTGGGTTTACTGATATTATTTGGTTACCTATTTATTTATACGCTATTATATACCAAATAGTAATAAAGAAATTTATATTCTACGGGCGCCCTCAAATAGTCACCGAACATGCTCACTCTTTCAGCCGTGGGGGCGTTATATGTGTCAGTGAATCCCACTATTCGTTGGTAAAAGAGTAGCCCAAAAGTTGGCGGTGGGTGATGTTGAGTAGCTGTCTTCCCTCTAGTCTATCATTGCTCAGTTAGGGACAGCTAGTGCATATAGCCCTCGTGTAGTTTGTGTGAAATTCAAAATCAAACCAAACTTCAAATTGTATTTATTTGGGCTGATTAACGGTGCAGAAAACACATATCTATGATAAACATAAGTTTAAAATTTAAATCATTTGAAATATAATTACGTATCAATGTTTGTTCGTTTATTTGTAATTAAGCACAAAGCTACACATGGTATCGAAACCCGGATTTTAGCGTTGTAAGTCCGCAGACATACCGCTGTGCCACTGGGGGGCAGTTTCAATGTTAACTGTAGTTGTATCGGTGAACCGATTACTATTAAACAAAAGGCAAAATGAACCAAATTAATGAACCAAAAACAAAATTACTTACCTTTAACTTTATCCCCAGACTTTTCCTTCGAATTGAAAATTTTAAATTTATCTAACATAGAGTTATTATTGTAGGGCGAATTTTTGCTCCCAAGAGAAATTGCGACACCTGGTGAATTACGAAGAGTAACACCCGAACTGGATTTAACGGGGAAATGTGGTATTGATGATGTTGACGAGGTTGATGAAGGCCTGAAAAATAGTACATAGACAACATTAGAAGGTTTTTTTTTTAATTAATAACATTCACTTTTCATTCTAAGGTACGTACGAAGCTGGCATAAAATTTGTTTTCAAATCAGATTGGGATATATGCTATATTTAATATTCATACTGTTAATGACAGGTATTGAGAAAAGGCCGAAGTTGAAATATTTTATACATAAATAAAAAATATTAATTCATTGAACATAAAAAAATAAGTTTAACATTATGACTTTATAATCTGGAAACGATGTTTACGAGTGCACAAGTGGTAACTATTGATTTTGTGATTAAGAGAAGTTATTCATGCAAGATTTAGAAATAACAAAAAGACGTGTAATCTGTGAAAAAAAAATATTATAAGAATTGTGCTTGTTTCTTATTCTCCACACGTGTGCAGTTTTCAATAAGATATTTTATATTGAAATGAAATTCCCTGATGTGATTACGTTTCTAATTAATGCATAAGCGTAAGATTAATGTGCAGTGAAACTGAAGACAAGGGTAGTTTTCGTACTTACGTCAATCAACTCAGAAATCAAACATCAAATTGGTTCATAGAAAATTAATTATTAAATAAGTATACCACATAAAATACATTGGATGTTCCTGAAGTTAATTATGTCATGATCGAACATGTTAAAACTTTGAGACTGATAAGATAATTTGCTTAAACGTTAATATAAACCATTTCAATGACTCTAGAAGTAGAGTTTATATTGTAAGTGACTTTGCAGTATATGTTTTCAGTGTTCCATTTAAATGTAGATTTTCATGGCTGTTTTATTATTATCATTATTGACCATTGCAACAAAAACTACAGTTTTGATTTTTGTCTAAAAATAGGTTGAAATGCATATAACAGTAAACACTGCATATTCTAAAACAATTCAAAAATCGTATAAGCTCAGAAACCAAAATCTGACCTGGACTGACTTCGGTCAGTACTATTTCTATCCCGTGTTACGACGCCACCTCGTGGCTGAGGTATAAATGATCCGTGAGGTGACCCAGATCTCGAGCTATCAGCAGATGGCGCTTTAGGGACAAGGCTTCCGGCTGCTATTAGAAAACAATACAATTTACATTAATTCATGTCACACAAATACTTGTTGTAATCGAATATAATCTTTTCCTTGAGAAGAAGTTTATTTGTCTGCTTTAACGCATAGCTATTCAGTGGGCTATATGCGCTCTGTCTATCACGATTGCTCGAACGTCGAATTTTGGTGTTGTAAACCCGTAAATTTATCGCTGATCTACCAGGAGATTTAATAATAGGAGTATTGTTTAACTTACTTAATTTAGTGTATTTTGTTCGGATTACAGTCTGTAATTCGGATTCAACACTTTTTAGGTTTCATTATTGCAGGTACAGCTTAGCCTAAAGTTATAACATTAGGCTTATCTTTACTGCTTATCTTTATTTATAACGCTTTAGGATACTAAAGTTATCGAGCATTAAATTGGAATAAAGGATTATCACAAATGTTAGCTAAATGAGACAGTTATCTTATGAGGATAAGATACGATTCCTTAACTTAAACTTATTGAATCTTATTGCTGTTTACAAGACTATTGGGGGATCGATAGATTAAAGGCCTCTGGTGTTTTTGTGATGTATCCTCAAGACGATAAGAAGAGTTTAGAATTTAGAAAATACATGCTAGGCTCAAATGAAGTGGTGGGGGCCAGCACCTTACAAAGTTTAAGAGGGGAAATGATTTCTTAAAAGATAAAGGGTGGGTTAAATTTTACATTTTTTAATTCTTAGGGTTGAGTGTAGAGGCACAACCTTAAAGAACCGAAAGGACTACTGTTGTCCGTATGTTATATGAGAAGTTCCTTTCAAGATGTCACAAAATGTCTTTCTATACTTAAACAGTGTTAACGGTCATACACTATGATGTAAAGTTATAAATTATCTGAAGAAGTGAAAACAGAGATCATACTGATTTCGAACCACTCCTGCCCTACCTCTTGTCACACAAATTCCTCAATCAACGAAATGCAGTCGCTTGGTTGGTTAAAGTGTCTGCTCGATAAGCACAGCAGATGGTTCGAATCCAAGTACGGTCTCAGTTTTCACTTTGTAACACAAACTTCTAAATAACCATTTGTTGAGATACTAAATAAAGAACTGAAATAAGATGTTTACTTTCTAAAGAAGTTGTAAAATAAGATATTTTAATCAACTTAAACGCATACTTGGTCGTTACTACCCTCAAGTGGATTTGAGATTAGTTTTTAAATCCACATCACGCATAAAAAATTTCTTCCTTACTAAAGATCTCCTCCCCATTCCTTATTGTTCTTGGCTTGTCTATCTTTACACGTGTGGAGACTGTAAGGCCTCCTATATTGGCAAAACCTAACGCCATTTAAAAGTCAGAGCCTACGAACATATGGGAATTTCCATTAAAACGCAAAAAAAATTGAATAACCCCTGTGTTTCCACTATACGCCAACATAGTGAAGAAACAGGTCAGAAACCTATACTATCAAATTTCTCTATCCTCTGCAAGTCTAATACAGACCTGGAATTATTGATCAAAGAAACCCTCCACATCAAACAGCACTCTCCAACTCTGAACAACATGCAGTCTTCATTTAAATTATACATTTTTTAATATGTTCGTGTTACTGTTTTTACTTTTTTTTTCGTTGTGTTTTCTTACTGTAGTTTCTCCCCATGATTACTGTTTAGTGTTTTATTTGTTTAATTATCGTTATATTTAGCAACTGTACTTTGAAAATGTATACAGATTGATGTAAATTCATTTTATTCTGCTTTAGATACTGAAGGTGGAATCTGATAGAATTCCGAAACGTTTATCCATGTCCCCTTTTTCTCAATAAACAATGTTGTATATCATAAGTGTCGTAATCTTGTTTATAATCAAACTTCGTTTTCCTTCGAACACATCGATTGCTAATGTTCTGATTCGACGATATGGAAAAGATATTTACTTTTTAAAGAAGTTGTAAAATACAATGTTTACTTTCTAAAGAAGTTGTAAAATATAATGTTTACTTTCTAAAGAAGTTGTAAAAAATAAGATGTTTACTTTCTAAAGAAGTTGTAAAATAAGATGTTTATTTTCTAAAGAAGTTGTAAAATAAGATGTTTACTTTCTAAAGAAGTTGTAAAAAATAATGCTTACTTTCTAAAGAAGTTGTAAAAATAAGATGTTTACTTTCTAACATAGTTGTAAAATATAATGTTTACTTTCTAAAGAAGTTGTAAAATAAGATGTTTACTTTCTAAAGAAGTTGTAAAATATAATGTTTACTTTCTAAAGAAGTTGTAAAATAAGATGTTACTTTCTAAAGAAGTTGTAAAATAAGATGTTTACTTTCTAAAGAAGTTGTAAAATATAATGTTTATTTTCTAAAGAAGTTGTAAAATAAGATGTTACTTTCTAAAGAAGTTGTAAAATAAGATGTTTACTTTCTAAAGAAGTTGTAAAATATAATGTTTACTTTCTAAAGAAGTTGTAAAATAAGATGTTACTTTCTAAAGAAGTTGTAAAATAAGATGTTTACTTTCTAAAGAAGTTGTAAATGGAACACGATCAGGAAGCATATTAACCGCTCTGCATCTACAGTTTTTTAATGTCACTTAAATACTATAATCTCCAAAGCAACTTCAAGCTCTACCTAAACCCGACCTTCGTAACTTCTCAGATTACCAAATAGCAAAGCAGCAATTTTTTTACATGCTGACGTTCGCGTTTCATAACCATGACCTTCGGATATGAAATACAAGTCAAAGAAGTTTACCATCTAGCAGAATAAGATTTTTGATTAATTCAAAGCAGTCCAACAGTAGTGTATTCACTAAAATATGTTTACCACACCAAAAGTATATATGGAGTATATAATGTTTTTCAAACTTAAAACTATCAAGTCATGTAAATATAT
Source organism: Limulus polyphemus (assembly GCF_000517525.1). Lineage (NCBI taxonomy): Eukaryota > Metazoa > Arthropoda > Merostomata > Xiphosura > Limulidae > Limulus > Limulus polyphemus. The sequence continues at coordinate 167,718 of NW_013668210.1, forward strand.
ATACGTTGAAAACAATTATCAGAACGCACATTAACATCACTAGCTCGCATAATTATAGTTTTAAAACAGTACTGATTTTATATTTTTTATCCATAAAATTTGTGAATACTTGATAGTTCAGCTTTTAATGCTAAAAATCGGGTTTCGATACCTGCAGTTAGCACAAAACAGATAGCCTGTGCATTGTGCGCTTAACAACAAAGAGGCCCGGCATGGCCAGGTTGGTAGGGCGCTTGACGCTTGCAATCTGAGGGTCGTGGGTTCGAATCTCCGTCCCACCAATCATGCCCGCCCTTTTAGCCGTGGGGGCGTTATAATGTGACGGTCAATCCCACAATTCGTTGATAAAAGAGTACTCCAAAAGTTGGCGGTGGATGGTGATGACTAGCTGCCTTCCCTCTAGCTTTACACTGCTAACTTAGGGACGACTAGAGCAGATAGCCCTCGTGTAGCTTTGCGCGAAATTCAAAAACAAACAAACAAAAAATGAATATTATCACGCACGCAGATGTTAAGTAAATCGATATAAATTCAATTCCTTTTTGTTGAATACACATTTTATTGTTTTAAAGACCTGGGAATCATTATACTAGAGTGAAAATCCTTTTATTGCTCTCTGTAAAACGATGGTGAACTGGATTGACATGTTTCAATAATAATGACATTAGAAAGTTGCTTTATGTAAGCCGCTTGCTTAAAACTGACATTGCCAAAAAATAAAGGTTATCAGCCTCTTCATAATTTTTTTTTTTTTACACAGGAATAAAAAATAAATACACACACACACGTACATATAATAAATGAATTTTCCGGTTGATGTCGGTTTGATTTGCCATAGGCTGCGAGCATATATTTTACGAGTGCTGCCAGTCTGTCAATTCGCTATGCATAGCGCTATGCATAATGAAACTTTATGTTTAGTACTGTCTTATTCAGTTTTAGGATATTTCTTAAGACTTGTCACCCTGTTTCGTGAAATTCTTAAAAAGCATATCAGAAAATCTTAGACGCCACCTAGATATGGTGAAAAAATATGAATAAAATTATATATGCATCCAAGAAGAAAGCAATGAAACCATGACAACAATGCTTTTAAAGTTCATAAGAGCTGATTTTAGAGAACCTTAATTTAGTTTTACCTGGTGAGATCCGCTGTATCTTAAGAAGGAAAGATAGAGATTCTAAACGAGTGTAATTGTTCTGGATGCTCTGTAAACGAAAAGTGTAATTGTACTGGATGCTCTGTAAACGAAGAGTGTAATTGTACTGGATGCTCTGTAAACGAAGATGTAATTGTACTGGATGCTCTGTAAACGAAGAGTGTAATTGTACTGGATTCTCTGTAAACGAAGAATGTAATTGTACTATATGCTCTGTAAACGAAGAGTGTAATTGTACTGGATGCTCTGTAAACGAAGACTGTAATTGTACTGGATGCTCTGTAAACGAAGATTGTAATTGTACTGGATTCTCTGTAAACGAAGATTGTAATTGTACTGGATTCTCTGTAAACGAAGAGTGTAATTGTACTGGATTCTCTGTAAACGAAGACTGTAATTATATTGGATGCTCTGTAAACGAAGACTGTAATTATACTGGATGCTCTGTCATCGAGGGTGATGTATCTGTGTTTGCGTGGGTTTCAAAATGTTTATTTGAAGCAGTGACGTGCAGTGACTGCTTGTTCCTCTAAACAACACGTGTTCTTACTTGCACAAGTTTAATTTCAGCTATTTTCGAAACCTAAACCTACCTACACGTCTGGTTTTTCTCACTGTAAATTCTGCCGACACACTGTTTAACAAATATTCGTTGTCTAAACACTGATTTCGAAGAGCCTGGCTGTTTCGGAAGATGTCTGTGTTCAGGTAGATCTACGTGATTTATGGTGCTATTTTAGTAAAAAATGAGACTGAACGCACGGTTACCAACTGTACGTAAACCCAGATGCCTTAATTTCTTGTACGAAAACCTCAAGGAAAATTTCCATCTGCTCCTCTTCTTACGGTACTATATGATTTATCACGACAAAATAAAACGCAATTAACCCAGTAACATGAAACGTTTGTATAAACGTATAGAAATCGAAACGTTCGAACTCAACAAAGATAGGAGTAATAATTAAACATAAAAAACTGAAGGGTATTAGGCATATTATATTATGTTTTTATTTCCTTTTGTTGAATTTTTGTATAAAGCTACTCGAGGATTGTCTGGGCTAGCCTTCACTAATTTTGAAGCGATACACTAGAGTGAAGGCATTCAGTCAGTACTACCCAAGCGAAAATTAGAGTGAAGACATCTAGTCAGTACTATCCAAGCGATACACTAGAGTGAAGACATCTAGTCAGTACTACCCAAGCGATACACTAGAGTGAAGGCATCTAGTCATTACTACCCAAGCGATACACTAGAGTGAAGACATCTAGTCAGTACTACCCAAGCGATTCACTAGAGTGAAGGCATCTAGTCAGTACTATCCAAGCGATACACTAGAGTGAAGACATCTAGTCAGTACTACCCAAGCGATAAACTAGAGTGAAGACCTTGGATAGTACTGACTAGATGCCTTCACTCTAGTGTATCGCTTGGGTAGTACTGACTAGATCTTCACTCTAGTGTATCGACATCTAGTCAGTACTACCCAAGCGATACACTAGAGTGAAGACATCTAGTCAGTACTATCCAAGCGATACACTAGAGTGAAGGTATCTAGTCAGTACTACCCAAGCGATACACTAGAGTGAAGACATCTAGTCAGTACTACCCAAGCGATACACTAGAGTGAAGGCATCTAGTCAGTACTACCCAAGCGATACACTAGAGTGAAGGTATCTAGTCAGTACTATCCAAGCGATACACTAGAGTGAAGGTATCTAGTCAGTACTACCGAAGCGATACACTAGAGTGAAGACATCTAGTCAGTACTACCCAAGCGAAAATTAGAGTGAAGACATCTAGTCAGTACTATCCAAGCGATACACTAGAGTGAAGACATCTAATCAGTACTATCCAAGCGATATACTAGAGTGAAGGTATCTAGTCAGTACTACTAAACCATACACTAGAGTGATGACATCTAGTCAGTACTACCCAAGCGATACACTAGAGTGAAGGCATCTAGTCATTACTACCCAAGCGATTCACTAGAGTGAAG
>NW_013668211.1:0-12140 GCF_000517525.1 Limulus polyphemus
CAAAGTACAGGATAATTCTAGAAAGTAGAGAGCGTGAGAATCACATGATCTCGATGACGCAACAGTATGTTATCTTCCTTACTACTGGTATAGAATCACATCCGATTAGCATGTGTAAACATAATTATAAAAAGCGAACAAAATACTAAAAGGAAAATAAAAGACGAACTACATAGTAGTATTCATGTTTAAAGCTTTATTCATAGAAGCATACTTAACTCTAATCTCTAAGATTTACAATTTTAGGTACAATAAGAATTATTCTTATTTTAAAGTTACAGGTATGAACAGACAGATATTATACTAACAGACTGTAGTAATTAACTGTAGTAATTACAATATTTATGACATAAAAGCACACATGTTCTGTCTTCTACTACTAAATAAGAGAAATAAGCGTTTCCAGTTTATTAGTTTTTACCAGCATGGAACATTTATCTAAACATGTTAGTAAGTTTGGGCACTTAGCATATACTAGTAAATTATCTGTGTAAGTTCACGATATATGAAAACTACACCTAAAACTGTGTACATCATGTTTTAAATAATCACTTACACGTGACTGTGAACTTTCAGATAAGTTCGTCCAGCCACTCCTGAGATTCCTTTGCCCTCCATATGAACTTCGAATTAGAGACTTCCCAAAATCCAAATTTACTTATTAACTTTAACGACTTTTTATACATTAATACCAATGTTCAAGTAAATAGGTTCAGTCAAACCTGTCAGAGTACTCAAGAACCCTCTTGATACCCATACTTGAGACTCTCGTGACTCGACTTAGGTGCAAAATTTAAAGGCCTTTTTTTCAAAACTAGGGAAAGTAGATAAAAAATCAAGTAAACCTAGTTACATACAATTGCGAATTACTATATAAATACTTTAATCTTCCTTCGATCTTAATACGGCTACAAATTGATTAGCCTTTGGTATTCCAAAGATTATCTCACGAATGAATTTTGATGGTAAATGACCACTGTGTCTTTAGAATTAATTTTTTGCTTTATATAACTAAATGAGTGAAGTTGAATAATAATAACCCACACTACAAAATTATATTCCTTTTTTTTTATCTTTTATTTATTAGGCCAAAATTATGTTTCCAAGATATTTGACGTAAGGAGAAAGTATTGGTTGTTTTTACGTGTTGAAGATGAACAGATATTCACTGATCTCATTTACGGAATCGTAAATTGTTAGATTCACCACAGACGGATTCGAAAAATCTTTGCGGTGTGTCTCGTGTAGCAGTACAGTGCAAAAATATATAAAAAATAGTCGTTTTTCAACTTCGTAATTTAACATACTTACTAACCCTCTCGCAATTTATCTATCTAGATGAATTTGTTTTTCGTTTTGAAGGAAAAATATATAGCGAACTCTAACTTTTTATAATTATATATCTCTTGTAAATTCTAAATTTATTTAATTTTTTTTTATTTTAGTTTACGAAAAGCACATAATTCCCAGTTAACTACCAACATTTACAAGTTCAACTAAAAAAAAGGGAGATATAAAATCAATATTAAGTACCAGCTGAAATTTAAGCCGAAATTATGATACTGGCTCCATCTATTCACAGTTTAAAAAATTATTTATAATGAATGAGTTGCATTTATTTACCATTCTAAATATATTCTAATGTTATATTAATCGAGAAGCTTTGAATCAACACTTTGCAAATGGATACAATTGGAACAAAACATAATTGTATTTTGTGGTTCTATTCTGACTTTGTACTACTTCAAATTGAATTTTCTTTTAGCTTTTTATGATACTGCCGTACTTCAAATTGATATTGTTTTTTAATTTGTTATGAAACTGTGATAAAGTGTCTAATTTTTGTTTTGATTCTTCTTTACTTTAAGATGATATTGTTTTGTTTTAGTTTGTTATGACACTGTGCTAAATTGTCTAATTTTTATTTTGATACTTCTTTACTTTAAGATGATAGTGTTTTGTTTTTAGTTTGTTATGACACTGTGATAAATTTGTCAAATTTTTATTTTGATACTTCTTTACTTTAAGATGATATTGTTTTGTTTTAGTTTGTTATGACACTGTGCTAAATTGTCTAATTTTTATTTTGATACTTCTTTACTTTAAGATGATAGTGTTTTGTTTTAGTTTGTTATGTCACTTTGATAAATTGTCTAATTTTTATTTTGATACTTCTTTACTTTAAGATGATATTGTTTTGTTTTAGTTTGTTATGACACTGTGCTAAATTGTCTAATTTTTATTTTGACACTTCTTTATTTTAAGATGATATTGGTTTGTTTTAGTTTGTTATGACACTGTGCTAAATTGTCTAATTTTTATTTTGATACTTCTTTACTTTAAGATGATATTGTTTTGTTTTAGTTTGTTATGACACTGTGCTAAATTGTCTAATTTTTATTTTGATACTTCTTTACTTTAAGATGATATTGTTTTGTTTCAGTTTGTTATGACACTGTGATAAATTTGTCAAATTTTTATTTTGATACTTCTTTACTTTAAGATGATATTGTTTTGTTTTAGTTTGTTATGTCACTTTGATAAATTTGTCTAATTTTTATTTTGATACTTCTGTACTTTAAGATGATATTGTTTTTTTTTAGGTTGCTATGATACTGCTATGTTATAAGTTAACAGTTTTTAGTTTTAATATGATATTGCTATACTTAATGTTAATTAGTTTCTTTATGACATTTCTCTGCTTCAAGTTAATATTGTTTGTTTGAGTTTTATTATGACACTGCTAAATTTAAAACTGCTATCGTTTTATTATGACACTGTGCTACATTATATTGTCGTTGTTTTCGAGAATGAATTGTTTACAAAAGTTTTATTTGTATAATCTAGTAATGCCTGATATATAAGCAATATCCTCCAGCAGCATTTTTTCAAGTTTTGCTATTTCTAGCGGTGTATAATATATTGCAAATCAAGCTCTTTAAAATTAAATAATATTACTGTGATATATGAAATATATATTTTGTGAATTTGCTGAAACGTTCTTGAAATTGAAGACATTTTAATGAAGAGTTTGTTACATTTATTCATATAACACACAATACACTTCTGTTAAATGTGCGCGTGCGTGTGTTTTGTTTGCCGAACTTATACGTGATTTCTTTTCAGTTCACTAAGGTTACAGTTAAGGTAGTAACATTAGAGACTTAAGCACTAAGTAACGACAAAAATTTTATATTATAATCAAGAACGATGATATTAAGCCACAAAGTAAACAAAATATACTAGATTGTAGCGCCATCTTACACTTCTAAACAACAACACACACAAAAAAAAACTTTCCTCGAAATATATGAATGTTTATTGGCCACGTTACTACATTTCATTTCTGAATTTCTTATACTTGGTCAGAGACTGAAATTTTGAGTTTTATGTGTTTTACATAAAGAAACATAGAGACCTTAAAGCAATGTTAAGTAATGACATAAATATATATATTTGAAAGATATGGATTTGTTTGTATATTCTCTGAAGTTTTTAAGCGTTACTTTTTAGCGCCATTAATTAAAAATGTGCGTTTATATGTTTGTTTTAGAGCAAAGCTACATTGGGCTATCTGTTGTGTCCACCGCAGGGAATCGAATTCCGGATTTTAGTTTTGTAAGTCCGTAAATTTACCGCTGTTCCACCGGGGGATGTTCTTATATGAAGCTTGTAACTATATTTTTAATTATAATTATAAACGAAGAAAACACTGTGTATAAAACAATTATATTGAAAAACTTATCTTCCTCTGTGAATTAAATTTCACTAGAAATACATTGACAATTATAAATTTTATTCAAGAAAACACGGCATGATACAGTACGTTTCAAAAACCTGCCACAGTATATCAAGCAATCCCCAAACGAAGCTGTCCCAAGCATGAGTGGTATTCCAAGGATAACGCTTTCAACATAGTTACCTGATTTCCGAAACAGTAAAAGGTTCGTGAATCTTGAATTTGGAAGGACAGGAGTAGTGTTTTGTTGCACGTGGAATAAAGTGACGAGACTCGTTGTGATAACGAACAAAAACAAATATATGATTAACTGTATAAACAAAACAAACGAACGGCTGACCGTTTAGAAAAATTAATGCATCGAACTGTATCGAAACAAAAAATAAACAAATGAAATTTTACTTAGAAAAATGAAACTAAAATAAAGACTACTTTTAATAAATTGAGTACTGGAGACGACATTATCAATGAAAGAATAAATAAACGTTTAAGGAGGTGAAAACAAAGATAAAACCTGACTAGCTAATCTTAGCTCTCTGAAGTCAGTCATGAATCTGATCAGAAGCGTCAAAACAGCTCTCATAATCCATATTATTTCTGTAGTTCACCAGGAATTCAGAAGTAATTCTGTTCCGCATAAAAATTATAGAATAATCTTACATGCACAAGGTCATATGGAACACAATATAACAATCTCAGAAAATAATATACAAGTTCCTTGTCTGAATCCTGATACATAAAGTGTCACCTAGAATTGAATTAGCACACGACTTCGGTCGGATTTAGTATGTTCCACATTAAAATTTTAAAAAATAAAAACCCAAAATTTGCTAATATTGAATATATGCTACAGAAGAGTCAGATACACAACATTTGCGTATCGTATACCTTTTGTTCTGGACAGTGTTCGTTGATTCTCTTGGCTAGGCATAGCCTGGTGGTTTAGGACGCTCGACTTGCAATCTGCAGATTGCGGGTTCGAATCTGACCACCGAATATGTGGAAGCGTTATAATATGACGGTAAACCCCATTATTTGATTAGAGAAGCTGACGAGTTGACTATAGGAGGTGTTGACTAGAGCTGCCTTCCCTCTAGTCTATCACTTCAAAATTAGAAACGGCTAGCGCAGATAGCCTTTGAGTAGCTACAGAGGAAACTTAGCTAACAAACAAAATCGGTGGAAGGCTTTCGGATCAGAAATGGCTTTCGAACACTGGAGAGAAGTTAAAGAAACTTTAACTAATTTATACCCAGCGGTGTTAGATAATATCGAATTGGCTGAGGAACTCTTTAGTAGAAAGTTCCGCACTAATTCAGGTAGTTAGTTGAGACCTGTATTTGGAAAACTGTGAAAACTTATAAAATATGGAACCGTGAAGCTACAGAAAGAGATATCGTGAAGTGTATAATATTTAAATACAACTAAACCGGATTTTCCACACCTAACGATAAAAGTTAATGTTGTGGGGGTTGTAGATCATATTGATACTGGATTGAATTATTCAGTAATAAATTATAATACATCGCAACAAATCAGGAGAAATGATCCAACACTTCAATTAAAAACTTGGAGTAAAGGTAACGTGAGTCTTGCAGATGAAATGACTAACTGTCAACGGTTAGGATACTTTGAAGCTAAACTATTGATAATAAATAGCATTGTGGACCAATGTTTTGGGGTAATCAAATATTTGGCTGTATCTTGTCTTATTTGATTAGACTTCATTCAGCAAAATGAAGCAACTCGTAACTTCTTCATAAATGTGCCATCTGTTAGGCATGATTCCGAGACTTAAAATATCCTGGGAGAGGAGTACAATGTTCACATTTAAAGAATAAAGACTGCGAACAATTAAATCAATTTGTGTTGATATATGCCAATATAAACCATATCGTTACATGCTACATGATCAAGTGGATGAAATGCATCATGATGAGTTAATTAAACTCTCCACTTCTTCTTGAGCTTCTCCAGTAGTTATTGTCAAGAAGACTGGTGATTTTAAGTTTTGTGTGGACTACAGGAAGTTAAATCAAGTCTCAGATCCTGACTGCTATCCATTGCCTCATATAAGTGATATTTTGAATGCTTTGTCAAGGGCAACCTATATCAAAACATTAGACTTATCAAGTGGATACTGGCAGATACCTGTTAAGATGGAAGATCGCCTTTATAACTGATAATGAACTTTATCAATTTAAAGTGATGCTTTTTTTATCTTAAAAATGCACCTGCCACCTTCCAAAAGCTTATGCATAAGGCTTTAACAGGAGTGACTAAATATTCCAAGGCATATATTGATGATATTATAATATTTTCACTCACATTTGAACAACACTTGAAACCTTGAATTGGTTTTATACAAGCTACGTACAGCTAATCTTACTGTGAAAGTTTCTAAAAGCAAATTTTGCCAACAAGAAGTATCATATTTAGGATTTAAACTTTCTTCTGAGGGAATACACACAAGTGAAAGCTGTTACAGACTTCCCAACTCCAAGAAACTGCAAAGAGTTAAGTACATTCTTGGGTATGTGTACCTGGTACAATCATTTCATTCGTAACTTTGTTACAATCGCTGAACATTTATATCAATTATGAAGGAAGCATATCAGGTGGAAATGGGCCTCCCAGTGTGATGATACATTCTGGGAATTAAAGCAAGCTTTATGTGAATTCCCTGTCTTGCAACTCTCAAGAAAAGCTTAACACTATTTTTTGCATACCGATTCTTTGAATGTCGAATTAGGAGCAGTCAGAAGGGTGTCATTGCATATGCCAGTAGAACACCGAACTCTGCAGAAAGAAACTATACTAGTAAAGAGTTAGAATGTCTAGCCATAGTCTGAGCTATAAAAAACTTTAAGATATACCTAAATGGAAAAGAATTTACGGTTATAACTAACCACACTGCCTTGAAATGGTTACAGACAGCTCCAAAGTTAACTGGTAGACTGATGCATTGGTCATTGAAATTACAAAGCTTAACAACTGAAATACTTCACAGAAAAGGATACGAGAACCAGTTTCCTGATGCCCTATCGAGACATACTTTTGACCCTCCAAAAGAAACTCCAGAATTGGACATCAGTAAGCTATCAACTAAACTTTTTGCCATTGTCAATGTTAACACTAGAGAACAATTGGCTACTGAACAAGCTAAAGATGCATATATACTCTTATTTCAAACTGGACTACTACCAGACATTTATACTATACTTGTAGAGAATGTAAGTAAATCCTAACACTATGTCTTGAATGAAAATGTTCTTTATTACACAAAAATGGTTGCTAACAGTGGTGAATTCAGACCAATTATTCGCAATACATTGAGACTGGTCATCTAGTTGTCTGAAAAACAATAGACAAACTATCCAGACGGTGTTTATTGGCCTGGTATGAGAAAGGACATTAAAAATTATATATTGTCATATCATATTTGTGAAACCATTAAATTTGATCAGAAGTGGCCAACTGTAATTATAAAGAACACTAAACTAATGGAACCTGGTGAGATAATATTATCCTATGTCTAGGACAGGAAATAGTTATTTGTCGGTTGTGATTATTTCAGTAAATGGGTTGAATTATATCCTCTCAAACAAATAACCGGGAAGATGATTATAAAAACCTAATTAGTGAATACTTGTGTAGATATGGTATTCCTAAGACTCTTGTATCTGATAATGGCCCACTATTTGTGTCTCATTTGATGGATAAAACTTGTAAACCTATGGAAATTAAACACATCTTTACAACTCATATCATCCTCAGTCTGACATTACTGAAAGAGTAAATAGAAATGTTGGTAGAATGATATCTGCTTATATTGAAAAAAAATCTAACTTGGGATAATCATTTATCTCTAGCTACTAAAACTTCTGTTTATGAGACTACAGGTTACACATCCTGTACAGTTCATTTGGGATGAGAGCTCTTCCTTCTTTGAGACCAACTGACGAAATACTCAACAGCACACTTCAAACCATAGATGAACGACCAGCAAAATTACAATATGTCATACAGAAAGCAAGGTCCAATGTTGAAAAGGCTCAGAAGCGACAGCGACAAGCCTACAACTGTAAGAGACGCCCAGACACATTTAAAGTAGGTGATTTAGTATTATTAAGGACACAAAATTTGCCCCTAGATGTAATAGCCTTTTTGAAATTACAAAGTATGTTACTCCATTAGTATATGAATTAAAAGATCCAAGATCAGGGGCAGTTATAGGACGATTTCTAATATAAAGATACATATATTTTTACACAGTGACAATTCTCTCGACAGTGAAGAAGATGGTAATTATTCTAAGCAGTTGCAGCAAAACAAAAATGTCGACTACAGAAGACTTGACGGCCGCTCCTCCACAAGAGAAAGAGCTTCTGCTGGTGTGTCCACTTTCCATCCTGCTGATGACTTAACTCTATCTCCTCCTCAAAGGACATTGCAACCACGCTGCAGAGTTAACTATCATAGCTAGCTGATCTTCGAACTTTTAAACTTCCAGTAAGCCGAACCAGAGTCGGAAGCTAGAGAAGATTTAAAAACATGAATTGTATTTTTTTTGTAAGGTATCTATACCTAAAATGTAAAGGATTCATGATGTCAGTATAAAGAGGGAGTTAAAAGTAAGGATACGAAAATTGTGATAATTTATACGAAGTGATTAATTTCATCACTTCGTTTTCCAAGGAAGAAGGAGTGTGAGGTAGCAAGCTCTATTTTTTTATGGTTATTGTTTGTTTATCGTCTATGTATTATTCCTTCTATTGTTTAGTTTATCTATGAATTTTTAGTCACATTAAAACACTAACTCACCTTCTAGCTAATCATTTATATTTTGAGTAAATATGTATGTATAATGAAACTGACACCAGCTTCCCTAGCAGTGACGTACAAATATAATTAATGTGGCAATAGATTATGTAAATTATGATCACATGAGATGTACTCTCGTGACCTATTCAGTTAATAAATACCCTGCCATACTCTTCATAAGCTGAGTCACGAGATAGTTCATCATTCGATACTGTTTGTTTGTTTTTAATTTCGCGCAAAGCTAAACGAGGGCTATCTGCGCTAGCCGTCCCTAATTTAGCAGTGTAAGACCAGAGGGAAGGCAGCTAGTCATCACCAACCACCGCCAACTCTTGGGCTACTCTTTTTACCAACGAATAGTGGGATTGACCGTCACATTATTACGCCCCCACGGCTGAAAGGCGAGCATGTTTGGTGTGACGGGGATTTAAACCCTCGACCCGCAGATTGTGAGACGAGCGCCCTGACCACCTGGCCATGCTGGGCCGGAAAGACACGTATAAATCACGTAATTCTAATATAACGGTACTAAAAGGTAAAAACATTTAATGTAGACATTTCTAACAATTATTTTTGACTAAAGTTATATAAGAACATTTTTGTTTGATAGGAATCATATTATATTTACAGTTCTTCAAGATTATAGTTACCGTCATCTCTTTTAATTATCTATTAAAAGCACATCCAAGTGTTAATTATTTTTGTGCTTGGCTGCTTAAGAGCACTTTCAGTGAACTCAATGTTGAAGGTATCTTCTATTTTTATTTTCCTGTTTGGTGGTTGTTTCATTATGTTGTTTTCATTTTATGAAATGAGTTTTTTTACCGTTTTATATAATATAGTACATTCGTTGTGTTCTTAAATTCTCGTCTTTGTAGATCTTTTAATTTGACCGTGCTCGTATAAGCTATTGTTTGTGTTTTTTTTGTCATCCAGAGTTTTTTTTTAGTTATCTGTTGAGTACTAACTGAAAACCATACTATGCGGTACCTTTTTGGTTACTGTTACAGAATATCTGCATTAAAAACAAAATATTTCACGTCAGGTATGTATCTTGTATTTGTTTGCATTTCTTTTTGTTTGTTTCTATGGTGCTTATGATTTTAATTTCTTTTACAACCAATTTTCAGAATATTACTGGGTGTCCTTCCTCATTCTTCTTAGCCTCTTGAATACAGCATATTCTTATATTTTGGATAAGGAGCAGTCTATTACGATTGCCTTTACATTCAAAGTAATATCACTAATTGTAGGTCTTCTGTTAATTTCTGTGGCATGTTTTGTTTTTTGGTTACCATCATGTTTAATTGGATGTTAGTCCTACTTAAAACTACCTTGCAGAAAGTTAGCAGAACTAGTGTATCAGTAATTTGGCAGTTAATTAATTAATATAAAAATGGCGATTGGTTTGAGTTTTAAGTATAACATTTTTTCTCTTGAATTTATATTTGCACATTGTTAAATATATCAGCTAAATTATTTCCTGATAATTAAAATGAAATGGCATATTACACTTTTGAATAGACACGTAGGGAAGCAAAATGTAACTATGGGAATCATTAAAGGTATGAAATTGCTCATATTACCTGTGGATGAAATCGAGCACATGATTATAGGTGGAGCCACCTACTTTGTTTCATATTTCACTTTGTTCCGCTTTCTCCTATTTACGCTTTCTGCTCTTGTGTAACACATGTACTTCACGTGATGTATCCTATTGACTCTCTCTTCTATTTATATGTCGACATGAAGTTCGACATGCTATTTCTGGATATACAAGCTGCTGGAATTCATGTCACTAGCATTGTTTAACCCTTTATTGGAGAAGCAGTATTTGCATTTCCTCAAGTGAGGAAATATTTAGCGTTTTGTATATTCCAATATCTCTTGCCATTTCCACATGTATTTTTTTACACTTCACGTTTTGCAATTCAAGTCACACACTAGCACCTTCTCATTCTCAACATTCTTAACAAGTATCATTTCCGCAGTCCACAAGAAGCATACCCAATCAATTTTGTTTATTAGTTATTAAGCACGAAGCTGCGCAATGGGCTATCTATGCTCTGCCCATCTCGGGTATCGAAACCTGAATTTTAATGTTATAAAATGTGAGAATTACCGCTGAACCACACGACGGGAGAGGAGGAACATTCAGATAAATTCATGTCACTTTCCCTGCTATATAAAAACACAATTTAGGAGCATATTACCTTAAATGTGATGTGTGAAACATTACTTTTCACTATTATTTATCACATAAAACATGTTAAGGATTACCTATAGCCACAAAATTACATTTTCCTGTTTTGTTATGCTTTTAGAGGCCCATAATCTTTTGACAAGGTATAGTTAACAAGGTAGAATACAAAAATTGAAGTTAGCGAATTGAAGGCAATTAATAAAAAATAAACTTTAACTGAAAGCAAGACACGTTTTAGTTAGACGTTTGCTTTATGAAAAACTAAAAATAAATATTTGGGAAATTTAGTATAAAAAGGTTTATTTCCTAGATGGTAGAATTTATTACCTCATTATCTTTCTGTTCTTGAATATCAGGTTTGTTGTATATTTAATAAAGATTTATTACATAATAAGGTTGTGTCTTTATAAATAGTCTATGACTCGACTCAAACATGGACAGAAAAAATTTTCACGCATGCCAGAGTAGCTAAATAAATACTTACTTACATGTGTTTCATTGCTAAAATTCCTATAGTAGGCTGTAGTGAAAGTCAATTTTTCTTTAGCGTATAACCCAGATAAATGAGATATACACAAATCATCTGATGTGGAGTAATGGCCCGACTTGAACACGGATCTCTCTATTAATACATATCTTTGTGATATTTGGCCGGAAATTCAACAATAAAGTAGTATTTCTTGATTGACTTGCTTTATGTTATCATGTGAATTTATAAGAGTATATTATTTTGCTTGGTGAAACACACGTGGTTCCTGTGTTTAAATAGATTACGCTAAACTACATGCAACAGCCGTTATTATATGAATAATAATAAAAAAAATAACACCAAGAATGTACGATATGTGACGGATTTACTATTACATATCTATTTTAATATCGATATTTGTTTAAGTTGAATTTAAATTTAGAAAAGTATATAACTTATACTGTTCAATCTGTGTTACGAAATTCCGCCTATTCTCTAAAGTTGTAGAATATTCTCGAGTGTAAGAATCAACAATATATACGTGTGTACGTAAACGGTAATATAGCGTCAGTATTGTTGCGTAAGCTGAAATTTCGAAAAACTCTCCACACGCCTATAAATATAACTAACGCGAAGCGCCAAAAAACAGTATATATATATTATTAATGTGCAACAGTTGGTATATTATAAACTTCGGAAGCTATAACTGTGATTGTTATAACGCTTATTAAACAGAAAACTTCAGATATTTGACCAGAAACACATAAATTTCGAACATTACAAACCATTTAACTTTAGTGGATTCACATCGGACATTATTACTTTTACGAAAACATTACCTAACTTAAAAAATAAATTACCTAACTTCATCGGTGGAAAAAATCGACGTGTGATCAGTGAAGACC